>NC_052114.1:4881425-4887053 GCF_012273895.1 Zerene cesonia
GTGACATTGGCAGAATCCGTCCTCAGTGGAATCGGGAGTTGCCATTTAATAAAGAAGAAGAAGAAGAAGAAGAAGAAGCTAAGTTGCTATAACATATTTTAAATAATAAAAATAAACTAAATCAATAGCTTGTATCTTATGAGAAAAACGAAACCAACTGTGCTAGGTCAGCATCCACTAGAAGGTTTTCAAACACAGTAAAAAAATCAAAAACAGAACACAAACCACTGGGAATGAAACTTATAATTCATGTGTTTATAAAAACTAGATAACAAGTTAAAAGATGCTTTAAATTAAGAAAAATGCATAATTTATGTCGCAAGTAATGTTGCGAATGAATAATCGAAATAAGAGATTTTTGTTTAGAAGATACCTAATGCAATTTATTATAATTTTTAGAATACCTACGATTACGGCTACGATTAATTTTGATGAATACTTTTACATTCAGATGATTCATGACTGAGAAATTGCTTTTATGGCATTTATTTCTACTGATTGTGGTTATGGCTTGTGTACATAAGGTACTTCGTACACACAACAATCCAATGTGCAAAGCATGTCGTTGATTGAACGTAAACACGATACGGGGTACCTATCACATGCACCGCGGCATCTTGTTTAGGTACAATCAACCTCGTTGTAAATAAATATTTGAATTCGATTAGAGTATTACATTAATAATTACACTTAGTAAACATATAATGACACCTATTGAGTTCTTCTTCGTATGAATTTCATATATCAATAAATAACATCATGTACAATGAAGAGAAAAGCTACTTAGCATGTGCAACTTCAGCACTAAAACGAATGTGGCTCAGATTTTCAGTGGTTTCCACGTGGCATTCAGAATGGCAATAAATTACTCACATCAATCTTATTATCAATATAAGACAATAAGAATGTTTGTATATACCTTCACTAAACAATAAATATATCGTGGCACCTTAAAGTTATGAACTGTATATCCGCTTACAATTTGACGCATTATTTATAAAGTTTTCAAAGTTCATAAAAGAAATGATCACGCAACATAAACAAGATCTTTCATGATGCAGTAAACTTTGCTTTTTCGTTAAGCACGATCCCGTGAAAATTAATATCGTTTACAAAGTCGGTTTAATAATAAATGAATGTCATCCGCAATCCTAAGTCACAATACCATTGTTACTTATCGACTGGATTTATTTATCAAAGATTTGTTTCGCTCGGGCAGAAAACTAAGGCTATAAACATTTCACCAAGCCATTAGAGTACAGCCCAACTGTGAAAATGTCTCTCAGTTGTTGGTTTTAGAAGTTTTAAAGGAATTACTGTTTACTTTTTCTTTCTAGGACACGGGGGAGGATTTGTTTGCTATTGTGAGTACCTATCTATTGTGCTTCATTGTTTTATTTTGTTTTTAATTATTTGTTTGTTGAAAATAATACTGTAATTATTATCGGTTACGCAACTAAAACACATTTATTTAAATATAGGAAACGTCGAGTACAAGCTTTTACTTTATAGATTGTGACATGATTTTACACTAAGAATGTGAATTGTTCGTTAAGAAAACAGTTTAGGCGTTTCTGAGAGAAAATAGCAACGGGTGAGATCAATTAGCAGATTGAGTTCACGAGGCCAAGAACTTCAGCCTACGACACGCATAACGGCCAAATAAGGATATGAACTGAAATATTTATACTTACCTAAAACTATTCCTTTTCAACAAACATAGCTACACATGGACACAATAGATAAATGATATTTTATCCTTTTGTATTATTATTTAGGTACATTATTTATTTCTATTAAAGGAAACGAGCACAATAAGATAAATCAGCTCTAAAAGAGCAGATTTATTTTGAAGCACCATTCGGACTATAAGGAACTAAGAATGCACATTTTCCTACTAAATCCAGGGGATATCCGATTTGGGTGCGATGAGAAAGCAATTTTTTCATGTTGTAAACGTGACGAATAAAGAGGGGATGGGTCGTTCAATAAATCGTGATCCCGACTTTGAGATTTATATTTCTATTAGTGAATTTGTTATACGGAACAAACCAGCCCACAAGCTAACATCAAGTTGCTTTCTAAGTATTATTTATTTAATATTATCTTTATGCTATTTTTGTATAGCCAATACAAGGATATTTTATTAAATATACTTACGTGAAGGTATGATTAAGGAAGAGTATGATATCGTTTTCATTTTTATAAACAAGTTTTACAATAGAATAAATAGAACACGAATCAATAATTAAATTATCCTCTTAGTTAAATATTTATATAGTAGACATACTTATTGTTGTACTAGTTTTTTCAGCACTTACATCCTGATAATAAAGGAAATTTTAAGGAGTTTTTTGTACGCAATCCTATCTACAGAGATATCAAATTATTATTATTTTAACATAAATTAGATCATTACATTATTACATCTACGAGATCATTACATTACGAATTTGCACCAATTGACTACCATCCCTAGTATTAATCTTGATTTTTTAAATGATATACTCAAGTCATAGAGATATACATAATTTCTAAAAATAAATGTAAAATTATAGAATTTAATAAAAAATCTCTCACGAGTCGCCTCTGAGCCTCTACTTATAATCTAATAAAACGAAAATTCAGGCGTAAACAATTTAGGAAGGGTATCATAGCAAAATCGCCGAATAAACATTTTAAATTAATTACAATAAATTATACAGAAAGGTACCTTAAAATAAATCATGCATAATATGTCGGCTGGTTAAGTGTGCTTAATTAGTAAATGGATTAGAGTCGCCTTGTTAGCCTCGCCCGGTAGGTGTCTAACCGATTTAAATACCACATTTGTTCAACGACAATGTGGTTTTAATTTATGAGATTTTATTTTTTTATTAGTTTTCATTTATGAGTTTTTTCTAAAAAATGATTGAATGTTTGAAATATGCTTGAAGGTACCCGATACCATACTATATTGACGTTACTATTTTGTTTTTGTTTTTATTAAAAACAACATTATAAAAATCACTGTCATCATGCAATTATGGATCTTCATCGATTTATGTCGTATGTGTAAAAATGAATTATAACACAATTAAAAAAAAAATACAAAAATCTTTATTGTTACTCAAAAAATATCTATCACATTATACATATTGTATACCGATTTAAATACCACATTTGTTCATTTGTACATTTAAAAGATGGCTAGAGCTAATGTTTCAATTTAATATTATTGTATAAAAATTATACCTACGTACATATAAACATCATTTCTATTTTGTTAATATTCACATCAATAAGTCGAGTAATATTTTAATTTGTAACTAAATCTTTATTGAATAATGAGATTACCGTCACGTCTCAGTCGGAAATATGAGTATTTTACGTATAAGTAGGTAAGTACATACAATTTCACACTCGGCTACATCTCTTAATTAATCGCTTCAGCTAATTTAAAATTAGTCTCTTTCCAATTAATCGACTTCATTCTAAATTACACGGCATGGATTACAATATGGGCACCTTTCTCGTATAATACTAATTGATTTAATTGTAGTAGACACTTATTTTTGCATATATACCTATTTATATTATACTCAAAGAATTCAATTTCCATAATCATGAGGGAGGGAGGTTTAAAATCATTTATGTTATCATTTTATATTTGTAATAAGAGTAATATATTTATACCTATAACCAAATGAGAAGCTCTGGACGATGTCCGGGAATGCTCCAATGTCCGAAATGGTGCGATGGTGTGAGAAGTGTTTAGCTCACGTCATCTCACAGAAGAAGGAGGTGGCGCGTTCGCGTATAGCTAGAAAAACGATCTGAAGGAAAACCTTAAACCGGGCGGTTACTGTTAAAAGTAAGGTAAGACCAAAGAGACGTAAGTTTTTAAACCTGTAAGTCTAATAATAATAACAATTTTAATCCTCATGTACGAAAAAGACACTCTTGAATGACAATTCACGAAAGTTACTTAGTGATGTTTCTGTTCTGTTTGTGGCTCTTTTCAAGTAGTAGTTGAGCCATGCTGAGGCTTGAATGGGCAGCCTCGAAAGAGAAAGCACCACTCATCTATAGAAGATTGGCTCTAGAGATTGGTAAAAACATTGCAACTTTTATATTTTTACAAAACAACACCAACCATTATAATATCTTGTCTATCTATTCAATTCAATTTTGTAGATTTTTCACGTACATATCTCGTTGGTCTTCTCGCACCTTTAATGCCTTATGCCAATTCCATTGGTAATGTATGATTTAATTTGTTATCAATGCAATTAGGATTAATGAGATTAGGAAATCTTATTATAAATTAATAAATTTTCATTGATATCTCTTAACAATGTTGTGAATTCCATGTATCTACTTGTATTTTTGCTTCTAGTCATATGTTATTCTTATTTACAAGCAAACATTGTCTTTATCTCGCTTAATACTTACTTACCCCGCAAAATTTACAAATGAGATAAACGTAGGTGATAGTTATAAAACATTGAATTAAGATAGCGATCTAGTTTCACAATGACTTTATAAGAGTTATAAGTTTCAGTTATACGTGACTTTGCTAGACCTCGATTGTACTTTACATTAACTTTTGGTTAACGTGAGTAATTAACGAAGTTTCCACCAGAGTTTACTGATATTATAAATGCAGAGAAAAGATGCTAACTTTTGATTTACTATTTCTAATGATATAAGTTTTTGTATGTCTAGATTTTGTTTGTTCTTTTTTTTGGTAAGTCGTCTCTGTTGTTATTATACAAGTTTCCATAAATCAATCTGTCTTAACACTTATTGCTGGTACTAAATTATAATAAAGCAATATGATTTCGTTTCATAAATATACAGCTTTATTATTGAACCAACTTGTAAAAAGGTAGCTTAAAATGTGTAAAGTTATATCTCATTGTAAATGAATAATCATATAAACAGAGTCCTCTGAGATACAGTCTTGCAATAGATTATGGGCAAATTAGTAATACTTTCGCAAATTAGTAATACTTTTTTTATGTCATAGCGGGCAGCTGAGCTCGTGGTTTGACTAATGGTAAGCGATCACCACCGCCCATGAATATTCGCAGAAGCTCGCACCACTGCTCACTGCTCGCTTTTAAGGGTAAGGGATAAGGAAAGGATTGATGACTGGAAAGTAGGAATGGACTGGCAAGGATGAGGAAAAGGAAATGCGCCTCCGGCTCCCCATCTGACCGGACGAAACATAGTAGCATGCTACTATTTCACGCCGATTTTCTGTGGGGGTGTGGTACTTCCCCGGTGCGAGCTGGCCCAATTCGTACCATGTCAATGGCAAATCAGAGCATGAGATAACAATTTAATTACGACAAGACAAAGAAAACATTTTGTAAATGTACACATAAAACAAAGGGGATATGTTTGTAAGAAATTTCATGATAACCTCTTAAAATTTAAGCGAATCCTTTGTAGGTACTTAATAAAAATAAAAAATATTATTAAAAGTTAACAGAAAGCCTTCAGATTGTTGCGCACAAGTCACGATCATATACATGATATCTTCTTCTTATAAATAAGTCATACTTTTCTATTACTTAGAAACTTTTATTTATTGTCAGTGCGGAATTTTTATTATGCAATAACAAGGAATTCGGATAGATT
>NC_052114.1:4888053-4934586 GCF_012273895.1 Zerene cesonia
TTTCTATTACTTAGAAACTTTTATTTATTGTCAGTGCGGAATTTTTATTATGCAATAACAAGGAATTCGGATAGATTATCACCAGTCGTAAAAGGCCTAAAGAAGAAGACAGGCAAGTTTAATACACTTTTCCATGACCGTATAAAACGTGGTAATGTGATAAAATTGCTACCGTAAGTACGTGAGAAGTAGAAATGTAATAACGCAAAAACAGAGCAACTGATATTATGTTAAACCGGTGATATATTTTCCTTACTAAATGCTATGAGCGTGATTTTACATAAACGCTACTCGGGTGTTGTTTACACCAAGCGCTTCGGATTCAATATGGAACATAAATGGAAGGATAAATTATCGACTTCTCCATTAGCTGCTATAAACTTTCTCCACAATATTATATCACAGCATGATGTAACTGTTATGAATAATAATGATTTATTTACATCGAACTCGACATGACTGAGCCTTACGCTAATGGTTAACATTGTCACTAAGACCTTAGTGTGTCATATATGGATTGCCTAATGAACGGACCTCGTTCCTAAAAGCGAGCAATTAAACCCTCTTTACTTACTGGGACAAGGGCGACGAGGTCGTACTTAAACTATTGTAGATGAATTACAATCCTTCTTTAGCAGCATTCGCCGCTTTCCCGCGCTGTGACTTGCAAAATTGTTGTTCAACTTACAAATGGTTTCTCATTTAAACTGGAAATATTTGGTTATTTGGGATAAGGAATCTTCGTAAGCATATTTACTTTTATACATACTTTTATATCTTAGTACTTTTCAAACAAATTTAAAATGCTTTTCAGTTACGTACTGAGGGATTAAGAAAAATTTTGTTTAACCAGTAGATTCAATGAATCTTGGTATTTATTAACTCGTATTATTTAGTAGGAGCATCGTTGGTACTCATTGTTCACAGCCATGTTGTTGCCCGTAAGTCAAAACAATAATAGATGAAAAGCCTTAGTGTGACGCAATCACTGTGTTTTGCGGAGCTGTTAGAATATTTTATAAACATCAAACGGTTGTGGTTTAAGTGATCATTCATTTCATTAATAACGTTTTAATTTCAAGAACTTATTAAGTTCTTATGGATTATAAAATGATGACCATTTTCATAAATTCGTTTCTTTTCCAGACAATCCTTCAAGTAACTTTCTTTGATGAAACCCAGTGAGAAAATCTGCCAAACCCTTATAATTAAATTATTTGAATGATTTCAATGTACATGTCACCGTTATATCGTAGAAACCGATACATTATAATCTAACTCGCTATATTGCAAATTGTTGAAAAAGCGTTATCCGTTACATTTCTTTGCAACAGAACGCATTATTTTTCTAATGTAATGAGAATAAAAAAAGCAGTGGTGGCTCAGTGGTGAGAACCTCGGACTTCAAAATCGATAAGTCAGGGTTCGAGGCCGGGTGAGCATGCAGGAAATAAATTGATTTTTCAATTTATCTGCACATGTAGATAACATCACCACTGCTAAAACGGTGAAGGAAAACATCGTGAGGAAACCGGCATGTCCGAGAATCAAAAGTTCGACGACATGTGACATCCGCCAACCCGCACTTGGCCAGCGTGGTGGATTATGGCCTGAACCCTCATAGGAGGCCTGTATCCCAGCAGTGGGAACATATAAGGGCTGATGATGATGATGATGATGAATGAGAATACATCACAGTTATATATTAAGTGTCGAATTTACCTTTATTTAAATTTATGTCAGCATATTTGAGAGTTCCTATGTAATTTACGAAATCGGCAGCTATTTCTGTGCATTTTTTTAAATAAACCGAACCTAACGTACCCATTATGGGATTTGTCCATCGAATGCTCATTTTTCAATTTAACTTCTTCATATAGATTGATTATAATCTATCCCGGAGAATATATTCCCGTAATATTTCTAATCTAACAGTTTTTACATTTGCACGGTGACATGTACAAAGTGAGACTGTTAGATTGTATAGTTCATCTAATTAAGTTTGCTTGAGGTTGTTTCGAATGCTTTATTTAATGTTTGATTTAATGTTTAAATAAAAGGGAACATTCCATTAAATCTTAAATGGAAAAATAGCAAACATAACAACGCTATATCCCAACGAACTTTATATTGATTATATTGAAAACAAGCGGTTGAAGATATGAATAAATATTTTTCTATATTTTGTATTGTATATTACATATGGTTTTACCACATTGAAATATAATTATTATACGTATAATCAGGAACTTAGCAAAGTTAGTGCTCTGGTTATAGCGTAGTCTAGATAACTAAACTGGCAACTCTGTGCAAACACTCGAAAGTGACAGCACATAATACCAACAACCTAGTAAGATTATTGAAGTAACATGCAATGTAATTATTTCCTGTTATTTTTAATAAATGTTAAAAACAATTTGGGATAATCTTGTTTACAGCTGAGAATCACATAAAAACAAAGTGCGAGGCGGTTTCGCATAGCTAGGTTACCGCACTGTGCATCCGAGTAATATTAAATCCCATCACGTTATGTTATAACTTTGTAGTTTTAAGTACATTTTCCGTTCTTGTTAGTAT
The DNA here is from genome assembly GCF_012273895.1 of Zerene cesonia. Classification (NCBI taxonomy): domain Eukaryota; kingdom Metazoa; phylum Arthropoda; class Insecta; order Lepidoptera; family Pieridae; genus Zerene; species Zerene cesonia. Next base: position 4,890,631 of record NC_052114.1, read on the forward strand.
TTACCTATTACGGTAAAAAAACGTACCTGCGACTTATGATAATAAAAAATAAAGCATGTATTTTGTTATCAGTTTGAAACACACAATTTTTACTTCGTCAAGACTAGTTTTCTTCTTTATAGGCACCTGTGTCAATGTTTTAAAGATTGCTAGTTATTTATTTATTTAGGGAGTATCTAGGTACTATCACATAGTGCTCTAAACAAAAAACTATATAAAAATAGCTAATTAGCGATAAGACCGCAATTTGTAATAATTTAACCTAGATAAGTTTCAACTTGTAATTCTATTCCAGAGCAATCCCCTTTTTTTTATTTCACCATCGGCAATGGAGCTGGTGGGTCGCCTGGTGGTAAGCGCTACGACTGCCCATGAACATTTGGGAGGCGAAACGTCGTTTGCAGAACTTACGCCTCTAAATGGAAAGCCGACTTCAAATTGGAAAGGGATTAGGAAAGGATTGATTAGAGGAATAAAGGAAAGGAATGGGAAGGGTAACGAAAGAGATATGGGCCTCTGGCTCCCCCACTCACCGAACAAAACACAACAGTATGCTATTTCACACCGGTCTTCTGTGGGGGTGTGGTACTTCCCCGGTGTGAGCTGGCCCAATTCGTGCCGAAGCGTGCTCGACTACCACAATAAAACTAATATTGTAAATGCGAAAGTAACTCTGTCTGTCTGTCTGTCTGTTACGCTTTCACGCCTAAACTATTGAACCGATTTTGATAAAATTTGGTATGAAGATAGAACTGAACTTGGAAAAGGACATAGGTTACTTTTTATCGCGAAAAACGGGTAGAAAGGGTTCAAAGAGGGGATGAAAGTTTGTATGAAAGTTCGTTATTGTCAAACCGATTTTCATGAAACTTGGTATGAAGATGGAGCTAAACGAGGGAAAGAACAGACCATACTTTTTAATGCGAAGAAAATACTCCGTACTATGTCGCGCAATATAAGCGAATTCTACGCGGAAGTAGCCGCGAGCGAAAAGCTAGTATAGCATAAATAAATATATAAATAAAATTGAAACAAGAACAAACGATTATTGTTATGTTGTAATAATTTTTGGGCCAAAAATTATTACATATTTAATTAGGTTCTTACAAATAATATAAGAAATACTGAATAATAACATGTCATTACTTCATTAGGTAATTAATAGATAGTGATCTACGTAGCTTAATTTGCCAACGAAGGCTTTACTGTTAATGCCTAATATAATTATTATCAAACTAGCTTTCAGTCTGTGGCTCCACCCGCAAAGGAAATTCTTATTAGAAATATATGTTCCTTCTTGGATTAAAGAATCTCTAAAGTTAAAATGAAAAACCATTTGTAAGTTGAAATCTCCTGACACAAAACATCATATCATGAAATCCAGATGCAACGTAAAAGGACAAATAAACATGCTTTCGAATGATATTAGTAAATCCTTACTAATATTATGCATAGTAATAAAATATTAGTCGAGGAAATAGTTTAAGATTTTCACATCTTCTTCTTTTTTCTTTAAACTTTTCCGAAACCCTCGGGTAGCCTGGAAAATATCGCTTCATAGCTATAAGGCCGCCTAATTGTACTGCTTATTACTTTGTTTGTGTATATCTTTGTTTTTATTTTGTTTTATGTGTGTGCAATAAAATGTTTATTATCATTATATTAGATACATTTTTGAGCAAAGATGTACCAACATTTCCTTACCTAAAAAGAAATTCGATTAATGAACAAAATATTTAATATATCCATACCCGTTACAAATCGTATATTCATTACTTCACCCTTTTTTTTCAACTGTTACAAGGAAAAGCTAACTACTACTACTGGCTCGATTAATGAGCACCTATTACTTATGGCTGGCACATTTTTATACATCGTTTTCAACATTTACCTACGTGTAACTTTGTACAATGAACATGTTCACCTCCGGTTATCATGTTTTAAAAATTAATTTTGTATCGTATTGAAGCTTGAATAAGGTTCAATGAAAAAGTAATAGTTTTATGAGCCAGTGTTGCGTGAGTTTGTTAAAACGCTTGGTATTGATTGGGGATGAACTAAAGCGGTAAAATCTATGGACTGTACTTTACATAATTCATATTTCCTATAGGTACACTTAATTGTGTCGTTTGAAATAAAAAAATCAAAACCTTATTTATAAGATGAGCGTTGTATTGCTATGTTTTTTTTTTATTTACCCTCATGCTAGTGATTTTCGTTATAGAGTTAAAAGCGTTTTTAGCAGATTTTAGTATTTAAAAATATGTGTGATGATTGGACATGAATATTAATTAAATATTTTCGATATATGAATACAAATCGAATGATTTTCGAATAAAATTAATGCATGTTCATGTGTGTCCTTAAAAAGGAAGGATTTAATGAGAAACAACAAAAATATGTTACCTATCTATAATCCGAGAAATGAGACACAATTACATCTATTCATCAATTATCACTAAAAATTAATATTTATTCATAGATACAAAGTCTTCACATTAAATATCTATCGAGTATTTTTCAAGATATGAAGTGCCTCCTCAATCTTAACTGAACGATGGAGGAGCTACTTTCATGGTTCTTAAATAAGAAACTTACTATTTTAGTACAAATTCCAGGATGTGACTGAAAAACTGAGGAAATTAGTAAATTAAAAAACTGGTATTTACGTACTTAATATTTTCTTAGCGTTTTAAGACGTTTCAGGTATGATTCGGCTCTAAATATTACAGTTATATCTTATTGTGTCATTAAAGAGTGTGTATGTACATTATTATAATTATAATGTTAGTATTGGCATAGATAACATATTACTATACTAGTATAGGCTTTATGCAATCCTGGTTAACGTCCAACACATCCGTAGTTCGTCTGCTGTCGACACTACTACTTGGCTTTATAATAAATTATATAAAAAAATCGATTTATTACAGGCTTATTAAACTTAAAACTTTTGAATTTACATAAATGAAACATAATTATAATTATTAATTTAATTATTATTGCCTTAACCATCTCAAGATTAAGATATTTGATCAATCGATCAAAAATAAAGCATATAGAAATCGAGTGATAATAATCTAATCACATAAATCAACAATCTATACTTATTATGTACCTAGATAAGGATTGTTACCACTCGATTCAGAAATTCGTAAACCAAAAACGAATGATTATAATTATTGCTTTAAAACAAGCAGCTGCAAATCTACTCAAAGTAAAACTTTCAGTATAAACCGGGAATATTTTGCGAACTGAGATTTTATTTTCTTTGTCGTATCATCCAAGACACAGATCCGGTAAGATGAATCAGAGCGTGAGAAATATAAGACTTGCTACCTTCATGCCGACTGGATTTGTCTTTTAAACAATACACCAGTTTACATTTCAAAACTTTTCCTGTACTCGTTTTAACTGCAGAAGCTAAATTTCGGGTGGAAAATAAATTCACCTTAATAAAGCGCTTAAAAGGGAAAAAACAAAAGCAAATAGTCGTAATAAAAGAGCGGAAAATTCTATTGAATAAGCATAATGATGTTTTGTCATAAAAACATTTTGTTGTACATTTAAAAGAAAAATGCACAGATCTTTATCGGTGTTGATCTTTTGTTAAAATGGAATAAACGCTACGGATCACAATAAATTTCCAATAACCATATATATGTATTTATGTAATCATGTGTGGAGGACAAATTTTTACAAACTAGGATAATACTATTATGCTTATGATCTAAAAGGTCAAGCTATTATTTTTGAAAAATGATAAGTCACAAACATTCTCGACAGCTTCACGGAATGGGCCTAATCGAGCGATAACATTTGGCCGAAATGTCATCGTTTTAGGCCGGAGTGGAAATATCACTATAGCGTTTATGTTATTACTACTAAAGCTAGAATGTAATATGCATCCACTAGATCACATACAGACAAATATACATAGCATTGCAAATACATATAAATCTGACAAACATAAATCACTTCTGCAAATGTTAAGCGGTTAATTAATGTATGAGTTCAGCACTTTACATAACTCAGTCATAATTCTTAACATTCTCTCTCCTGAAATACTTCAGATGGCATGCGATTAGAATAAATTAGATCACATTTAAATATATTTTTATCATTGTTTGAAATTTGGTATTTTTTTATATTAAATTACCTAATATGTTTCAATGAAAAAAATTAGAAAACAAAATAAGTATCATGGAGAAATTAAGACAAACGATGTATTTTTGATATCCTCTTCCGGGCACTCTTTAAACCACACACTTTAAACTAAATATTTTTCTAAAAAACATGATTATGAGATACTAGCTGCGCCCCGCGGTTTCACCCGTGTAAGTCCATATCCCGTGGAAATATCAGGATAAAAAGAGTATATGTAATTCCAATTGTCCAGCTATCTACGTACCAAATTGCATTGCAATCGGTTTAGTAGTTTTTGCGTGAAAGAACAAACACACACACACATCCTTACAAACTTTCGCATTTATAATATTAGTAGGATAAGAACAATTTAATAATCAATAGATAATCTACCCAAATAGTATATAGTGATATATTGATATAATAGGCTTACGTCTATGAATTAATAAGTCAAGTTTAAGGATTATAGATATTAGATATTAATAGATAATATTCGTAAGCTTCAATTTGCAAAGCACATTTAATAAACTAAGTGTGTCTGAAAGAAAAACATAGTAGAAAAAGTGATACGTATAATTTAATAACGCTTTGCTCAATGACGAAAGTGAGATCGGAGACAGACGATCGAACCTCCGTATAATGCTTCAGTAGGTTCGTATACATGAACAGAAACGACATCTATTGGAACATTGCCATAGCCCCTTGCAATCTTCAAAATTGGCAACAGTACACTGTTAATTCAAAAAGACGAATTTTTAAAAATAAATGACGGCATACTTTCCGCATGTTTATACATGATTTATAAGAAGTAAAGCATATTAAAATAGTTTACGTTGCATATTGAGGGAAAATGCTATTTTATAAACAGCTGCAAAAATCTAGTCGTCTAATAACATGATAAAATGTTTTTTTAGCAATAATTATTGCCTATACGTATATCACGTTCTATGAATTAAATATTATTAAGCAAGAAGGTTACGCAATGCAATAAAACGTTCTTATCTGTATCGGCACAAGCTTTCCCAGGCAAGTTTGGGGTATCGGTCTATTGGAAAAGCAATAAAAGTATAGAACGTACTGGGTGTAGGAGCCCTTTGAATATAAATTAATTAGATTTGTACTAGAACTAAATTAATTACCCCATTACAGTTTCTGCAGGAGGTACCTACTTCTTAATTGCGCGAAGTTTATAATTGACTTATGAAGCAATTGTACGTAAATAAAATCGTTAATAGTCGAATACTTAAATACCTATGCTATTAATAAAACACGGTTTACTATTTTGAAATAACTTGGAATCATATGTGCTAAAGTGGTTTTTTACAAATCTCTTTTATAATTGTTTGGTTTGCTATAAATTGAAATCTCAATAAAGTACATTTGTCCATATAATTAAGAGACAGACGGTACGTTCCTTTAATCAATTCCGAATATTTACTGAAAATTGTTAAAATACTATAATTGCAAAAAGTATTAAAACACTGTGGCTGAATATTTATTGGTAATCCATCGCTGGAATTTTATTTCAATTTCAGTATTATCATATTTGATACGTAGGTATGTGCATACTATATGATAAAAGCAGAAAGCTAAATAGCAAAGCTATTCACTAATGGCGGATATAATCACATCAACATTGCTTTGTGAATTTTACGATGTTTACTAATCGTGAATATTTAATCTGATTGTGCCTCCATTTGTTCATTTAACCTTTAAGATGATTATATAGGTTAATATTTGATTTTCGTTCTTATATTTTCGTCGTTTTATAGAAGTTGTAAAATAAAGAACCATTCATGTACCTAATGTTTCAGTAATTAAATCCTACTAATATTATGAATGCGAAAGTTTGAAAGGTTGTGTGTGTGTTTGTTGGTCTTTCACGGAAAGAATATCGAACCGATTGCAATGAAATTTGGTACGTAGATAGCTGGACAACTGGAATAACATATAATGGTATAGGCAACTTTTTATACCGATATTCATACGGTATACAGACTTAGTAGTTCATAAAAGTAGGTATGCCTATATTTTACCTAATATTATACTGTCATCTCCACACTAATATTTGTAGTTCAATCACGCTTGAACTACTAACGATAGGTATTTGAATTTTGAACGAAATTTAGCAAACTTTAATTAGTACTGAGTGAGTTGACACCTTCGCAAAGGGTCTGCTTTGCTCTCTGCTTAAATGCATTTAGTAATTAAGGCGCGTTTCTAAATTATTAAATTATAATTAAACTCAAATATTTATTTATTCAAGTAGAGTTCTTATAGAAACGTTTTTAAATCGTCAAAATACATATTAATATTTATAATTTTCCACGTTCGAAAAGCAGTTTCCAGTAAAAAATGCCGAACAGAAACTATAATTTGCTGTTTTTAAATAATGTCCATATTACATTTTAACTTTCTTTGCAAGCATCCGATAACCAGGCCCAAAATAATAGAAATAAAGGTATATGCTGACGTTTCAACAGGATGTATTTAACATCAAAGGTAGATATGAAGGGAAAGGAGATGATTTTTACTTTTGTTCTTAAAGATTTATTAAAATAGTTCGCTTTGCATTCTAGCAAAAGTACTCTTTATAATAAGAATTCGAAGATAACTTTGTGAACTTGTTGCTTGCATTTTCACAACTGTATTCGTCTTCTTGCAAGAAGGAAAACTTTTGATGCGTGGATGGAAATAGAATAATCTGTTTGTGGAATTCTTTAAAATAAATTTTAAGTAGTGCTGCTTTCATAGATTTGCGAGTTGTATTTTTAAAATGCTTGGACTTGAATAAATCAGTTCGAAATAAAGACAGAAGTCATGTGAATGCTGTGCTTCGACACATCTGGTAACATTGTACAGAAGAAGTCATTAATATTTATTAAATGATGCATCAGACAATGCAAAACGCCTTCGTTAATTTCAGATTCCATGTGGTTGATTTGTTACTAAATGAGACGACACAGTTCTTTTTTCAAAGATAATTATTTTGGTAAGAAGGTACGCTTAATAAAAGAGTTTATATTTTTATATTAATAATATAGAAATCATGCCCCCTCGGATACAAATGTTCAAAATAGATCTCCGTACGTTCGTTGTACCATGTTTTCCAAACATAAAAGGGCTATTTTCAGATGCTAATAAGACTTAAATTTCAATTTGTTTTATGAAAGTATAATATGTAGATATACTTGTAATGCTAATAACTTTATGTTCATTATATGGAGAATGTAACATGTGCGATTGTGAACACAAATAATATTCTTATTCAATTCGTAAGTTACGATAAGTAGCTTATTTGATACTTTGTTCTTGCCATACTGAATTTGAAAGGAAGGTCGGCAATTACGCTCATTATCTTACGATTTTTCCAATGTTCTCCTTTGATACTTTCATACTTTCAAGGGAAATGTTCATATAGCCATAATAAAGCTAACCCTTGCCCGATCTAAAGTAAGGTACGGCTAAGAAGAAAACTTTGCTAAATCTTTTAAAATTTCCTAACATTTTCGTTATATTAATTTGGGCAATTTAAATATTTCATTAGAAGTTTCAGTGTTATTTATAAATTGCACTAATATGTATAGAATCGATTTTCTAAAATAAACTTATATGTGTGAACAAAATTGGTTTGACATAAAAAAAATCTTAGTGCCAAACACAATATGCCAAAGGTACACGACCGAAGTTCGTAGAAAGCTTATGTGTTGCCCTGCTTTCCAGCGGTGACATCCGTGTTTTCTTTATTTAAATATTTTATACTAAAGAAGTCTATTCTCATGCCATCAGTCTTTAAAAGAGTAAAACCAAAACTAAATATACATATATATATTCCTCATTGTAGGTATATTGTCATATAAAAGTGGGTTCTTGTTACACGTTACTGTTCATATCCATCAACTTTCCGATATAAGTACTTACGTACTCAATCATTCTGCACCTAATAAATTGATTCATCTTGACACTATCACATATCTAATGTCTAATATTGCGACGTTTCAACTACTTAAGTGATGTAGTAGAAAATAAATTGATAAATTTGTTTCTGTGCAATATAAAGTCTCTAAAGAATTATGGTTAAGGTCAACAACGAACGAAATGCAGCCCAAAGTTGAACACACAACTTTAATGAGTTTTGCCTTATCTTGTTATCTTAAGCCAGTTTCAACGAAGTTTTAACATTGTTCTGTTTATTGCAAAGTAACCAAAAGATCGATTGGAAATTATTAATATAATAATTTCAGTGGAATCAAACGTTTTAATTAAATTTTTGTGGCCAGTACCAGGCCAGACAGTATTCGTTACTGTTATCATAAATTTTAGAACATATTACAGAAAGAGACCTAGGTAGTTGTGTTTTTGTGTGTGTAATGATCATATATTTCATTACACATTGTCTGATATAAGATGAAATAAAGGTGTGCTAAATGTGATTCAAGTGCAAATTATAATTAAATATTTCATAAATAGGCAGATCTCCATAATTATTTAATAAATAAAATTCTAAAATAAAGGTATAGTAATCATTCAAAATTACATACTTTCTGATGTACTGAATTTAATTACACAAATCATTGGATCGAACAAAGAAAGTGATGTTACCTAAAATTTACCTATAATAAATGACATTATGGGGCTAAATAGCTACTACCTATAAATTCTTTTAAAGCTGTTAATATTCGTTATACGACTAAGAAAACTAGAAGGGAAGTGTTATAAAAGCTACTGAACCTTTGAAACCGTCACAAAAGCCGATTCAAGTACGGGTGGCAGAGAATTTAAGTCAAAGTATGCTATCCATCTTCTAAATTAACCTTTTCGGATTTCTTATATTACTCCCTTTGAAACGATTTCAAGTGAATTGTAAATTTTGTTATCTGATTTCAATACAAAATGTTGTTTTTGTTGCCTAGACTAGACAATAAGAATATGTTACAGTAGTTTCATTTTCGCATAACATATAATGCAATATAATAATGTAATAAAGAGACAGTGTGTTAACTGTAGATGCAGACTAAGTAATAATCAATTGCGTTATAAACCTTATTATATATAGCTATAGAATATAGCTGAAGGTTCTTGTCATATAAATCATAATGGTTTATTAAACCCTGGCTTAAGATAAGAGGCGTAAATATCTAGTACATTAATGACCTAACCCAAACATGAATCTACAAGAGGCAAACGGAAATCAAACTCAATAAACAGGGTTTAATGTGTAGGAGGCTTTTAGGTGAGTACTTGCCATAAATTTAATCTTGATGGCAGTTATTTTTTATACACAGTCGAAAAATATTCTTTCGTTAATATAGAGAATAATTTATTCATACGATATTGTAACGTTTTAATTTTCCTCGTATTGAATGGGAAATGCTGATTATGCAATGCTATTTCCATAATATTATAAGATTTAATATCGTTTTTAGATTTCAGTAATACAAGTGATAAATTTTCACATGCACTAGAAGTTTGTTGTGAACACAAAACTTATAACAATACATACAACGTATATACAAATAAATTATTTTTAAATGTTTTAGGAGTTAATTTTTTTTTATTTTCATAAATTACTATATTTACTATATATTTCCTACTCAAAAGATTTGCAATAATATTTTTAAAGCTAAAACCCATTGTGTGTGAAGATTTATAGGTTTTCAAGCTTATAAATATCCGAACTAGCATATTATTTAATGCCTTTTAAAATCACAAAAAAAAACAAGAAGAAATTATTAATTGAAATAATCTACAAAGATACAGAACCACAAATAACATTGTTTTCTATAATCACCACCAAGCATTCATCGGAACAAGATCATCATTTAAAGTCAACGAACCACGAAGAGCCTAATTAATGAAGCATATACATTAAAGCTATATATTGTAGAGCATTTAGGCAGTTTGTAAAGTGTCTGATGCACTAAATACAAGGTCATCAATTTCATACAGTGGGTCACTATTAAATTATTACTGTCTAAGTGTAAGCAGAATTTCTAGTCAATTGAAAAGTTGATTAATATTTTTAATACACAATAGTATTTATTGTTTCTCCTTTAATCAAAGGAGAAATAATATCTATGTTAAATGTATAAATGTCATATTTGCAAAAGTACAGTATACCTATGTAAGATAATTTATAAAGACAATTTATTTAGTCCGGGCTAATAACTAACCGAGCGTAATACGTACTATCAAACCTAGGAGTAGGCCAGCTTATATTATGTTCAAACTAAATTGTTTAATAACAGTCCATTTTAGATAAAATCTTATTATTTTATTTGAACCATAAATTTGTTGATTTTAAACCTTTGTACATACAACAAATACTCTTTAAGAAAATCACTAAGTAATTAGTGGTTTTACGACTCAATATTAATCAATACCATCCGACAGGAAACTTATTTAAACCAAGGTTTCAATGGAAATGATCCTAGGGACATTCTATGAATGCAAGGATTGTCTTGAAAATTATATTTATATCACGCATTTGGGTTTTTTTTCTGTGGATGACGATAACAAAGCAAAACATGCTTGAAGATGCTGGAACAATGAAACATAATTGCCTTGATTTCTAAATACGCTAATAAAAGTTAATGTTGAGATTGTCCGACAATATTCTCACACATTTTCCCACTAACGACTACGTTTTCTCTGGGTGGAATATTGTCGAGCGCCCTAGATCGCAGGCAGTGTGAAGAAAAACATTTACTTTTCTTAAATATACGTATCGTTAGGCAAGTAGTAATCTAAAAAGCAGTTTTTTAAAGCCATATGTACAAATGTACACACAATGAACTCCTATGCCATCCGGAGGCCTTTTCCTAACCCTTCCCAGTCCTTTCCTTTATTCGCTTTATCCTTTCTTTACCCCTTTAAAGTCGGCAATCAATTTGCAAAGACGTAAACCTGCTGTAAATATCCAGTGCAATTGTTCGTGGGCGGTGGTAGTCATACCATCAGGTGATACAGGTGGATCGTTTGCCAACTAAAACATGTAAAAATTATTAACAGAATATTAAATAGAAGTTCCTGCTATTAATATGAATCGAGATTTTTAAACTCATTCACCATTGGATATGTACGTGATCTCTGAGTGCTGGGGCGGACCAGTAGTATTCTATAAATAGGAATATTGTACTTTTAGTGTATAGCTTATATAGCTATGAAATATAATAAATAGTCATTATGAAATATTTATATAACCAAAATATTTAAATCATTCTTCATTATATTGTTACTATTGTTACAGTGACGCCGAACGACAAGCGGTATTAACAGATCCTTCATTAATTCGAACAATAATTTAGGGGAGAGAGTTGTGATCGAGTAAATTGTTAAAGTTTACCTGCATCTTGCGGTTGCGGCGGAACAAAGCAGAGCCGCTCGCTCCTAAATAAACGATCTCCGATGAACGTTGCAGCCGTACCAACTCCATTTTCAATTTTAAATTCAGTTCGCCACAACAACAGACCTCACCGAATTTTATTCCAAAACTTTTCACCATTTGCGCTGATTCATAACAGTAAGAAAAAACATTATTGCAGCAAAGATTCTTAGTTTACATTCTGTAATTTACAACAGTTTGTGTTTTACAAGTGATTTATGGAAAGTATTGAGCTTGTTGAATTGAACTATTCGTTTGTCGTCCCATTAATATTATCACCACTAAGCTCACAAATACTGAGGGTAAATTCCACTGAGTGTACTCAAGGGGCAAGTTGTCAACATGGATGCGCTGAGCGGTGTCTTGTGGTAATGCCGCTCGTACGTGAGCCCTAATCACCCTCTTTAAACGGAGACTCACGTTCTTACCAAGAGAAAACGTTTATTTTAATTCTCCACAAATGCCTGTCTAATTTGAGTCGTTGTGTTTTGCTTATTTCCAAGGTTAACAATAATTATAGTATTATTGTTATGATTGTTTTAATTGTGAATGAAGTAAGAATGTGAAAATTGTATGGATCAATGTTTAATTTGTCTTCGCGTGATAGAAGTATTATATAACTAGCTGCGCCCCACGGTTTCATCCGCGTAAGTCCGTATCCCGTAGGAATATCGAGATGAAAAGTTTATATGTTATTCCAGTTGTCCAGCTGTCTACGTGCCAAATTTCATTGCAATCGGTTCAGTAGTTTTTGTGTGAAAGAACAACAAACACACATACATCCTTACAAACTTTTGCATTTATAATATTAGTAGGATATTATTATTATGTAATTTATATTTAGTCAAGAAAATTCTCAAACTGACACTCTGGTATATAGCCACCGAGACAACTGTAAATAAAAATAGGAAACACCCTCAAATCGTTTTAAATGTGGGTAGATAGGTATACAAACATTTCTTGCTCACAAGCAAGTTATTCATGTGATTTTATGAAAATGACAATGGTGCCACAAATTAAAAAGAAGTTCCTATGAAGAAGTTAAAGCGCATACTGCCCTAGATTTTCGCCGTTAGCTCAGAAATGTTACCCAAGACTTTTAGAAAAACTAAGACTTATCTCTCGACCGGGACTAGATGAGATACGTTCTTCTTTAGCGTCGTAATAAAGCATCATAAAGGTAAGTAATATGGTTTAATTAAAATGTAAGTACAGGGCAGTTCACTTACAGTTTAATTAATACATATTTATTTACCCTCATGACATCGTATTAAATATGTACGTTCTTCACAACTACCATATTGTAGAAGACGAGAGACACAAAAGCATAATTTTAAATAAATATGAGGGACATAAATACTGCATATCGGCAACACAATTTAACTTTAATACAGCGTACAATGTTATTTACAACAATAATAAAACGAACAAAAATAACAAACAGTCGACTGAATTATGCACAAATGTATAATTTGCAATAAAAATGGAGTTACATAAATAATGCATGTCGATAATGGATTATTTGTATTCGAAATACGTTCATTGTCGTACGTGCGCCAACTGTTAATAATGTTACCAAGTAAACTCTGTTTTCAATTACGAGATATGTTATATGTTACAGAGCAAAATCGGGCGGAATCCGTCGGATATCTGACAGTAAAAGTGAGCGAGAATTAATTTGCATGACTGGTATAACTTTTAATGGAATGCATTAATGATGAGAGCAATCGTTCTGGTAAGCGAAAGAGCACTTTGAGGCGTTTTTTAAAAAAATACCCTCTGAACTGAAACTGTTCATATAGCCACTTTACATACTCGTATCTGACACATTTGTGTTTTATTAAAAAGAGGATAACAATATCTAGTGCAATGCTAATTAATATACATTTCTAATCTCTTTAATATGCTTCTTACGGAAGTGAAGTTTTGACTGTGATTAAAGTGAAAAGTTTCGAGTGTTTATTGAATAAATAGAGCAAACGTATCACATATTTATTTTATATTGGTATGATTTTTAAGCTTGTGAAATTCGTATATTACATTAAATATCCAAATTCATTAATAAGAAAATATCTGTTTTTCTTCTTTTTTTTTGTTTCTGGCGTTTCTATTTTTATTTGTTTATTAAATAGAATCGTGTTGAAGTAATTTATCAATGATAAACTAACTTCGGACGTTCAGACTGACGTCAGAAGTTTCTGAACTTTAGAACGAGTATATCAATATAATCAAACATTCAAACTATACTCACGTCAGAAATATGTGTAAACTTTCATTGTATTAAATATTAATTAGACTTATTACATTAATATGATATAACCTCGTAAGTTATATGTAAAAAATTGAGGGATTAAAAGTGAATTTTTTTTTTATGTTAGAACAGGCAAACGAGCTGGTAGTTCACCTGATGGTAAGCGATGATTATCATTTCACAGGTTCTGCCTCTGAATATGTATTTTCCGCATATATATGACAAGTGCCTTATGCATGGGCTGGGAAGACAATAGACTGGGAAGGACGAAGAAAAAATAAAGGTTTTTATAAAAAAACCTATTTTCTTATCTTCTCTTAATTTTCGAAGTATATCAGTATTGCAAAATTCATGAAAAAAAAATATAAAACCATAAATCGGGTACTTAAAGAGAAATTTATTTGCTCTGTGCAACAAAATAAGGCTTCCATTGCAGGATACAAATGGAAACACGACCGTAGGTTTCTGTATAATCCGCAAAAGCTTTTCTGGTGAGGATTTATAAAAAATCTACGTTGAAGTTTACGAGTTAAAAGGCAAGGCATTTCGCGTTGAATAATAGGGAAAAAATTTTAAAAGTATTATTTCATCGTATAGGAAATATTTTTTCAAATATGGAACTTTTCCCTGTTTTAAAACACCTTAAGCATTGTATCGTGCAATATTTAAATGTTGACTAATACTCTGTTTGACGTTTAACATTATAATCATTAAGAGCCCAAAGTTATCAATGTAATAATCGCAGCATGTTCAACAAGCCTGTTTCTCAATGAAATTGAGGTCAAAGTTGACAATAGCAGGGTTATACGAGTGGGCTTGTATGATGGAATTGCGGAGGCGCGATATGCGATGATTAGCTCCGCGCCGTCGCCGGCTGTCGCGTCCCCCGGGCGCGAATCCAATTTACCAACTCGTACCTGTTATTGTGTCACCATTCAAAACCACCCTAACAATAAATATCTGCGGCCGCCCTTATTATAACATCTCGAGATATCAATTTAGGAATATGCTGTCATCCATGTTTCTTGTTAATACTTGTACCTTTGCGTTGGCACGAAGTTTGTTGCTGTTCGTATTCCAAGGAATATTTAAATATTTATTTAACAGAATAGAATTAACATGAAAAATGGTATATGTGATATAATAATGTCAATTCCTGAATGGGTTTTTCAATAGTTTCAGATAATGATTTTGACCCTTAAAAACTGCAAGCAAGAAAGCTTCATAGGGCGCATTCAGTTTGTGTGCAAGATACAGAATTAAATAAATTGTAATGGAAATTTGAACGTTTAGACGGAACGTACATTTTTTTATTCATTTGAAATTGAATGAAAGGATATCTACTAAAACCATTTACCAATCCATGCACTAGTTATAAAACTTAAAACTATCAACAATTTACCGGTAAACTGTTTATTTATTTCATTGTGATGAATGTGGGCTCAAGGGCAAGGGTCCTCCAATTTCTGCGTTGAACGTTAACAGACAAGGGTTGACATTTTAAGATAATATTTTTCCAACATCATAGTCCGTAAAATGTATTATAAAATGGAATATATGAATACATCCATATATATTAGGAATCTTATTTGTAGGAGGAGTAACTCCCTTCTAAAGTACAATTCGTTTTCTTAAGCGAACTTCATCACTCTAACGAGCTTCTTTCGAGCGCGAAAACTGGCTCATTTAACAAATTTGATTTATTTTTTTAGGATTAACAAAGATTACAAATATTAATGAAACAATTGTATTTCATATTTCCATACATTTACTCATGCTGAGAACGAGTACTAGTTATCAATTGTTAATAATAATTTTTTACTAAGTCTCCATATTCAATAATGTGACTGCGATACTTTCATGAACGGTATATACATTTCATGAGTCTGACAGCGGTCAATATATCCAAATCATGTAGGATTATTTTCTGACAAACGTAGAACAGAGGATTATTCCAATTTACAACATATTCCCACGATTTCAAGAAACCTAATTCCATGCCAGATTAACATCGCGGTTTAATTTAGAAATCTGACTGTCAAAGCACTTTGATCAACTAACTGCTGATCTCAATTCGATTGGCATCTGCATTAGTTAAAATATACATGTGAACGTTCATAAAATAGTACACGAAACACGAGTAGAGAATTAATTAGTATTTATATTTGGTCGTTTGTAGCGTATTAAATTTAAGACGGAGATACAGTATTATAACTAGTCTTTATAAAATATGTTCAAAAATTTTCGATAGCCAAGCGTATACAAAAACAAAAAAAAAACATAAATATGAATGATTCATTTTCCATAATGCATTGTAAATAATATGCACGATTCAATATACCGAGACGGAGGAAAATAATTGAAAATCAAATGTGTGATAATCATACATCTGAATCATCTACTCATACATCTGAATCATCTATTAATTTAAATTAGAAATACAAAAGGCTATGTCTTCATTTATAACTTACTCTATTCGATAGCTTTATCGATCTCTGCAAATCTTGGAAACGTCACGAATGAAAATGTAGCTTTAGTTAAAATCGTATTTAAAGAGTAGATTAAACACAGAACGACAAAGGGTCGAGTAATTTACTTTCTCTGAAAATATTGACCGGGTTCTTTGAATTTTTAGGAATATTTTATGATAAATTGAGTACTTAGATATGTAGAACGAAGATCTACTTGATTATAAATGTATGCTACAATTTAATGAAATTGATATATATGTTCCTCTTTAAGCAAATTTATATAGATTTCAAGTTTTATAGCACTCATTAATTTATTTAAATATTTCAGATTTTACCTACTAACAACTTTGATATTTGTCGAGAGACAGTTTTGTTATCGGCTAATTATTTTAATCCAAATAACCAGGATAAACTTTGAACTATAATAAACATCGTTAAACTTTCCTTTTAGCATCCATTAACACCTTCGATACTCATCGCTGTACTAAAATAAAACTTCAACATAGAATGAATTTTCGTCGTCACATTTATTCATTGTTAAATTTAAAGGAAATCAAAACTCTTGAATGGCTATTTTGTAAAATGTTTCAGGATGCAAATTAAAAAGGAAATTTGGTATACCACAACTTCAAACTTTATTCCGTTAAATTAAGCGAGTTGAGTAGCAGAATTATTGATCATTAAGAGGAAAGCGCGAAATGTATTGACGAACAAATTTTGCTTAATCAAAGAGAGAGGGTTTAATGGCGGAGTTGTGGACTAACGAACGGCTGACACAGTACACTCGGCCTACAAAAGCTGTGCCCCTGTAGTGTAAAGCGATTATTCATGTTTTGAAATTTTCACCATCTCGAAAATAAATGTTTCGAGCTTAAACATAGCGTTCAGCGAAGGTAGCTGTATTGTATTGATGCTTGAATATTTCAAACGAAATTATATTTAAAAATAGCTATACGCTTGGAACCATTTTATGCAAGTGATAAATATTTAAATGTAATAAAGGAAATATTAATAAAACATTCCGATTTTCATATACGCTATTTGTGAAAGCAACGCCTATGAAATAAGTTGGCAATAAAACATGTACAAATAGAATACCTAATTAAATTACCGTTGAAGTGTATTATTTTCCCCATAGGAGAAAAACATTTTTAATACATAGTCATATTTGTGTTTGTTTGCAGTCTTCTTAGCAATGGGCTTCCACGTCGGCTTATCACTTAATATGATTGATGGATGTTTTTCTTAGACTCTATCAATAGGAAATTACTTATTTTTGTTTGTAACAGTGATCCCATAAATTATATCGCGATACAGTCTTTGAATCATCGTTTCTGCATCTATCAGCAAATACAAATTATTACGAATTATAAATGACGTTCAATTATTATACCTGTATATTATTAAAACGCGCGTGGTACAAATTTAATAAGTAATTTTTACAATCAATCAATGCAAAATTTGTTTTTTGCGTAATGCCTTTTTACGCTTTGTGTTTATAATTCATATAATGTCAAATAGTGTCAAAAATATTTTAGCACTTCATCAAGTAAGCAATGTCCTTGGATTCCATAGACTTCCATATCATACCATACAGAGGCTTCCTCAATGAAGATTCAAGTGAAAAAGACAGCATATGTTCACAGCTTGAGAATTACATCCGACTCAAAACCAAAATTAGTGAAGTAGGAAAGCTTGTTGGAGCTCTTATCATTTTAAAGAAATTCGATATCTTTAATCTATTCTTCCATATGTGATCAAAGTATTGAAGATTTTAAAAATTGAAATTATTTTTTATTCAATTGATTACTGCGAGGGATTCGTCTATACATACAGTTTGACCAGGAAAAAAATTCAAATAAAGCTCAATTAAATTTATAGTATAGCAAATCTTACTTAAGACCATTCCTCACAACAGTTTCTCTTATCTTTCAACAATTATAGAGAGTACTTACGGACTATGATTTTTGATAGGATTATTTGCTGCGTTATCAACAATATATTATGTTGGGAGAATCTTTGTATAATTAAATTTTTGGGTTCTCTTTATACTGTAGAATAAAAACACAAGTTAAATATCAACAATATTTATTCTATTCGTTCTTCAATACGTCTTTGAACTATTTATATAATATTTACATCTTTCTTTTAGTCAATATAAATGTAATGTATCTTATCGAAGAAATACTTCATTTCTTTTAACGCGCCATGAAGGTTTTTATAACACACTAATAAATTGTGTTTATTACGTTTTCTCATCTCAATGTTCACATATTGTCACTATATATGATATTACATACAGGCCCTTTGTACGTGATTCGGTACATTCCAGACGATCGTGCTTAGAATGTCGTGCGTGTAAAGGTTCTTACGCAAAGACAACTTGACACAAAATGTTTACAATGAACCCCATTGCATTTATGTAACCTAGCTTGTTGAAATACAAAATTGAGTCTATCGCTATTTGATCTATGTGTTTTGTATTCTTTATATATTTCAATTTGTACAACTATTTTATATAACTCATTGCATTTATACAAGTTTCGATAAAGTAATTTAAAACTACCGCTTCAATCCTTTATGATAAAATATAGAATATCTAAGACTATTTCCACACATATTCTCTGAACGTAAATTAATTATCCATAAAATAACACTATAGATAAGTCAGTCTCATTAGGGTTACTTTTCTAAGATATAACCAATATTAAGATAATAAGTAAAAGTGATTCATGAATCATGTTATATAAAGTAAAATGTGATTGTAGTAAAAATTATATCTTTGATTAGGCGAAACGTTTCTCAATAGTATTGTATTATTTACAAAATCACATTTTATTTACCCAGTAAATAATTAGACAAGAAAAACATGGCAAATTACTACGATAATTCTTCAATATTTAACCGTAATTTGGCCGTTTGACCTATAATTAATTCGTAGTTAAATTTAAAATATTGTTTTCAGGGTCTAGATATGTATCACATATATATATTTGTACAGACTTAGTCACAATTTCTATTAACAATGTCTTAAAATGACAAAACTTTACCTACATAAGTACCGAGCATTACAAATGCACATTAGAATACACGTTGTCATGTAGTATATACTTGTTGTTTGTATTGAACCTGAAAATAACAAGGATCAGTTTGTTAAAGATAATACAAATAATATACTGAACAGATTGAACAAACATTTCGGTTTATACGTACCTTCAGCGTTATTACGAACACCTAAAACTGATGCAACTTCTGGCTGCTCCATATCGAAAATGAGTTCAGCCCGCGCCGCATATAAGTTGTATATACTAGCTATACACGTCAGCCGGAGACTGCCACCTTCGAACGTTTCATGTCGAACTACGAACAAAACTTCCCCTACTGACGGCATCCTGTTATCAGGCCCCGACCTTTCAAACACTTGTTTCACTTTCTCCTTGGGAGGACGGCGGATATCCTCTTTATGTAAGTTTATATACGATTCATCCAAATATTGGACATTGTTGTCGTCATTAAACACATTGAAATTGATATCTTCATCTGGCAGTTCCGTCGTAGTCGTTTCAGATTTCGCAGGCGGGTCCCATTTAAACCAATCCGGCATTTCATGAGCAAATGACTCCATATCAATCTGTAATTATCCGTAATGTTGGGACGTGAGAATAGAAGTTATTTACACGAGAAATATGGCTGATGTTATCCGTGATAGATAATGCAGGGTTCGCTAAAAGCTAATGTAGCTCGGAGTTGCTTCGTGATTAATGATTGGTACGTACTAGCCAGCGACACAAAAACCATAGTGGCGTCAGAGTAAAAAAAGGTAGAGGCATAGCATTGTTCTATCATGAAGGCGAATTGTTCACCGCCTCAACTGGACATTGTGTGAAACCCTTTTATTATGCAATATTAATTATAAAATGTTATTTTTCGTATACATGTACATAGATTAGTATGAATTGGGTGTTGACCAACAAATAGGTAATTTAAATATAGGTCGTAATTTGAATTGGGATACTGATAATAATGTTCCCAATATTCACTATATCTGCGGTTGTGGTTTATTGAATTCATTTGTGGATAACATTAGGTGTAATATTCTATTAAATAATAGGATTTTGAGTTTTTAAAAAGAAACAAAAAGATAAATTGATCACTTGAAATATCATATATGTATATAGATATATAATACTATAATTTGAACACGTTTTTAAAGGAGAGTATAAAAATACTAACGCTTAATTTTACAGGTCATTTTTGTCCCTATTTGCAAAAACTATTTGAGTTATAACAGTTTCTAGTGAGATAAAATAGGTAAGAGTTGTGTATTTTAGATACAAACCTCTCTTCCGTTTAGAGCAAAAGTAATATTAGCAGGCGGATGAGCTGGAGGTGACGCACACGTTGCACGAAGAGGTGACCCAACGCCATACCAGGATCTATCCGACACCAATTTTGGACCCCATTCTGGAGTTTCTACAAATGATAAATTTTATCAATTGCAAACGAACAAACAAGTACAACTCGATAAAAACAATAATAGCAAACATTAAAACAAAATAAAAACTTTTAATAAGCTTTTCTCTAAAGTGTAGCGTTGGAATTGTGGCGTGTAATATGTAAAAATTTCATCCAGGGGAACGCCTTGAGGCCGTAAATTTGCAAGTTAATAAAACGGAGACAATTTTTATCGAAGGCAAGAATATATGAAACTTAATAAAAGTTAGTGTAAAATTGAAACCCCACCTGCGTCTAACTTTGCACCCGCGGTGTACTCAACTATCGTGAACCTCATAGTACAATATATTTTGCTGAACTCATTCTCAGCTAATAAGATTTACCTACTTTTGTTAAGGTTTTGTAAAAAAAGTATCTTATGAATTGCTAGCCGCAGTGTTGTTTTTGGTTATAAAAAATGTCTGGTAAAGTTTATATTGACTTTGATAAAGTTTTATTTCAAGGACCTCTGTAGTCGGTATTAGCCAACATTTAAGTTTAAAAATAATAAAGATACTTAAAGAAAGAATATCTGTTAAAATATGTATAAACTTTTAAATGATGTATAGAACTATGCTTTTAATTTTTAAGAATTAATTTATAGATTTCATTAAAAACGTACGACTTTTGGCCATCTTTAAAAACAAATTGTGTTAAACACAACAACGGAATTCTCTCAATTCGTAGAATATGTCTAATAGTTTTTCTAAGGACCACGGAGCTAGAGATATGCTTCTAGCTCCTCTTTTCAACCGATCGATTGATGACATGATTCAATCTGTGTTAGATAAGTAATGTTTTCCCAATGGTCCCATTTAAGAATCTGGGGTGGTACCTCCCAGGAGTACCTGTCCGAACATAAAAGCTAGCATACTAAATTCATGTTAATTACATCATATCTCATATGTATCTCTATAAACGATCAAGATTATTTTAATACGACTGCTAGACCCGAGATTAAGTACATATATTCCACTGAAGGCCCAACTAGGATTAGTTTCAGCAAACAAACTTGAATGATTATCTCACGTAGCACGAGACTGTAATCAGCGTTACAGTCTCTTCATAGTTTATATGTTTCATCGGAAAGGTATTAGTAATTTCGAGAACTTTTTGTAATCCTGCTTTGTACTTATATATCTACGTGATACTTCGATTAACGAATTAAATGTAATAATTTATATTTGGTATATTTTCTAATGTTTAAATGGTTAGATATAATCCAAATTTATTCCTTAATATCAAATATAGATGATATAAAATAGATTTTTCCTTTCAATTTAATATAAGATTTCAACTATTTTATTTATTAAAGATTATGAAAAGATGAACCGAAATAGATGAGCTTCTATTGATTTTGAGTTTGTATTCAGGTGTCATAAAATCGAGAAAAAAGTTATTTATATTTATTAAAATAATAATTGCTATATTTCTTTTACTATAAAGGGTAATACCGACTACGTTTTAAAAATATAAAAACGAGTAGATTTATATAATATTTCTATTTCAATAAACGCTGAAACATTTGATACTTTTATTCGCGAATTTTTATTGGCAGGTGAATTTTATAGGAAGCAATTGAAATAATACGAAGCGAAGTTGTGTTTGGCACGTACGTTTACATTGCTATTTGGTTTATTGTTCGCGGTGGAGAGTATACTGCAGGGGCAAAGTATAATGTACGACTACAGCCGTTCAACAAATGCAATAAATATACTCGATTTGGGGGCCCTGAGCACGCTTGGATAGTGAGCCTGTTTGATATTATTATTTCTCTACGGATTCATTATTAAGATGAATTTTCTTATAAATAAACCTTAAATCACCTTTGATATCTATTCCTTTATTTTTTATTAAATAAATCCAGTAATCGCAATACAAAATATTTTTAAATGTTGGTCTTTATGAAACTAATTTTAATAAAATACACATTTTATACACGCTTTAGCTATTTAAGTTATAAACTTTGCCCTAAATCGCTTTTAATTTTTTTGCAGTAATGATATATTACCATGTATTTATAGAGTTTTCCATTCATTATATTATAGTGATTTGTCTAAAACAAAAAACAAGTAGTTTAGGTACAAAATTGCATAGTTACGGATTCCTATCTGCGGTAAACCACCTGCTATTCTTCAGGAAATCTCGTTACCTTCAGGTAACAAGCCAACGTATTCCTTGTTGTGTTTACTTACAATTTGACCGAATTGTTGATGCAGGAGGCGTTGTAACCGAGGTCAGGAATACCGTTAGAATGGGTATGAGCTAAAGTTCCACCCAAGTAGGACGTTATTCCCACTCATTCGATGGCAATATATTCCGAAAGTTCACTGTATCAGTTTTATGCAAACTTTAATGCTTTACCTTTGCAATGGTTTTGTAATTAAATAATTTATTTTACATTTACGTTGAAATGGTTAATTTGGTTAAACCATATTACTAACCAGCGCTTTAAAATGACGTGTTTATAAGCAAAATGCGGGTTCGGACAACGACATTTACATAATTTCTCTAATGCTTATTTTATGCGTTTAGTGCGCCATTTTGCCATTTATCAGAGTTAAATGGGTATTTGTTCTTATTATGCATTGCAATGCTAATTTAACAACGGCATGACATTTGAATTAATTCAATTAAATCATTTATCAATGAATTTTCAATGCATATATGTCTCCTTATACGCTTCATAGTCTTTACAATAACTATGTAACTATATGTTTTTGACAATGGCAATCGCTAGTAACTATATTAATTAAACTGTTTCAATAGGTACCTATTGCACACCTGTGTATTATAAATATCATTAACTTGAAATTTATTCTCAGTTAACTAATAGCAATACAGTTGTTAAAATTTTGGCTTTATTTTCTTTTCAATAAGACACCTCTCTAGACATAGATTTACCTTCAACGTTTATAACGTTAATTAAAATGTTTTAATCATCTACTTTTATAACGTCTTATAATATATATTTTTTTCTTATATTATTATTATGAGTTAAGATCGATACGAAAATATTTTCATCAGACTTAAACAACGAGGGGTTTTTAAAACGACTGATTTTTTTTTTTGTTGTTAAATCATACTTTTCTGCTGGGTGAACAAATGTTTGTGATTCTTTTTTATTGCAAAGCTGGTGCCTTCCATATGGCCACATTTAAATATGGTCTAGTTATCACAATTTGAAGGCGGTTTAAATTTTTGTTTAAAATAATGATTACAGTAGGAACAGTTTAGGCGCATTACAATCTGATATCGCAAAAATAAAACCATACTATCCATTATAATATATGTACAAATAATAACACTTGTGTGTAAGTGTAATTACAATACAAAAGGATGAAATGTATTTGACGATGTGTCTTTTGTACCAGAAAGCTCAGCGTCATCAGCGGAGTAAGAGAATAAACATGAATATTTACCAACAACATCAAGTGGCGCCGAACGTATTTCCGTGTGAAACGTGGGCGCGTCCGCCGACACCTCGCAGCGGAAACGTCCCGCCATCGCAGGGGTCGCGTCTTGCAGGACGACGCGACGTGCTCCCGACCGCGATATCTATACGAGGAAGTAGCATTTAAATTACTTGTATTATGCGGCAAATTGACATATCCTGCGTGAATCCGCAAAAGCGAAGGTTCAAAGGCATTTCGAATTTATTTTGTAAATAATGATTTGTTTTATTTCCTAAATAATACAGCTCAAACATTTAATATATAGATCGAAGTAGTGTCGTGTTCGACTATCCTATTTAGGTTATGACATTAACGAGTCATTCGTTATTAGCAATTAATATTGAGCCAATTGTTTCTACGTTATAAAAGCTATTGTTTTATGAGCAATATACCTATTTATTATTTCAATAAAATCGTAGCCATTCTACTATCGACATAATTGTTATCTACTTGCTAGAAATATTGTAATTAATATTCTTAGAAAATATTACCCATACTGTACAGTGAATAGGTTATTTCTTATGGTCGTTAAAAGAACCTTCGCTTCAGAAGTTTCGTAGCCAATTGGCAATGAAACCCTTATACGTCATCGTGTGTCACAGCCATGTTATTCGAAGGTACTTTCTTTTTGTTCTTATTAAGCTATGTTAATACTTACATGAAAAATATGTAACGTATTTTATATTTCTTTTTATAAATCATCTGCAGAAATTCTCCGAACAAAAGAAATTTCTTTGTTTGATGTTACAAAACTAGTTATTTTACTTTTTTGAAATATATGTAGTAGTTGTGCCCGGCGATTTCAGCAATGTCGTACTTGATGTTATATATTTATAGGACCTACTAATCCAAAAACGATTTTTAAACTTGAACCAGAATTTCCTGAAATTAGCGAAACAAACAAACAAACTCTTCAGTTGATATTAGTAGTATAAATATATTGTTTAAGTAAAAAGTAAAATGCATTTACACGACCATGTGAAGTTGCATTTGGTAGATATTTATTATGCTTTTTACATTCTTATTCAGCTAATACGTTTTTCAATCATGAAATGTAATAGTAAAATTTATCGTTATAAAATTCTTATTAACTTAAAACCGTTGTAAAGGTTATGATTAAATTTGTGTATATAATTTAAATTATACAGAGGTATATATTTTCTTGGATGTGTATATTTGTCTAAATATAGTTTTAGAGAAAAATCTCATTATTTTATTGAAATCTGTATCCTCGTTCACCATTTCTTAATAACAGTATTTTAGTCATCTTACTATGTAAAATGCAACAGTATTTTAAGTAGATAGATACTTTAAATTATTCAGTTTAATAAGCTTTTTTACTCTCAATGATATTGAACAGTAACTGTCTTGTCTTTTCTGCTCAAGATTGATGATCGCATCAATGATATTTGTGTTTCGCTGTACTGAGCTTATACTTAATTGAAGTGAAATTTCTGGCGTTGTAGTATGTCATTGTTTATTTCAACTAAAGGAAATTGATGAAGAGCAAAGTCATTAATCGAACAAAGTTTTTAGGAACAAAGACACATTATCGAAATTATAAATGTATTATTACTACTACCATTTATGATGGAAACGGAATCTACTACAATTTACCATTCAATAATATAAAATGGATAATTTAGAAAATCTGAAAATTGTATTTTGAAAGAGAACACTTAGATTATGAACGCTTTATTTTTGATGAAGAAAAAGATGGTTGTGAGTTTATAAGGAAAAAAAACATGGCACAGAAATATTACACGCAAATGTGAAAGTATATTTGTTTTTTTTCGAGATTTTACGCCGCAATCTCGCGATTTTATGCTATGATTTTTGTTTCGGGAGATAGTTAGTTAGATCTAGACTCTCTAGTCTAGAGATTAATATATTCTATTGCCATGAAACATTTCATTTCCAGGGGAGTTTCCTATCACAACATGGGCAAAGCCGCGCGTATATAATTTAAAATAAAGAATATTGCTTAATTTTGTCCGTAAATTCAGAAACGGACATGAAATCGCGCCTTGTGGCATGAATTTCAAATGCACAATAGCGTGTTGCTTGAGAATAGTTGTTAGTTTAAATTATTGATGAACGTTTAGAAATAAACATAGAATTGGATTTTTCATGCTTCAGCCTTCATCCCAGCGTAATATTACCTACTGTGATACGAAGTTATTAGTTTTTTTAAAGCTTTTAAAACGGTGTCGGTGATAATAATTATTTTCTCAAACGTTGGAAATAGCACTTCGTTTTACTAAAAAACGTCCTTTAGAAAATTTATAAAGCGAAAGTATCTGTCTGTTTTCATTCTATTTAAAACATTTAATAATAATAACTAAACATTTCTACGTGCAGTTTAAGAAGTGAACGTATGCTGCATATGCTTATCTGAACTGCACTATGACAAATCTTAACCAGGCATTTTTTAAATGGTCTACCAATTGATACTGATCCAATAGTATAAAAATTCGCGGTATTGAAGTCTAATAATAATACAATTATCTTTGTATATTCTGTCAACAACAACCGGCAACAGCTAAATTTTTAATAACTCACTGTACCGTATTAAGCGCCACGTTGTATGAAAATTAATGAGATGTTCTTGCATAAACAGGCTGCCTAGAAATAGGGTTTTTGTATATTATATTATGCTATGAAGATTAGTCATTTAGTGTAAGTCATTTTTATCTAATAGCGATAGCTCTCTTTTCTCAAAAAATAATAAGAAACACTGTTTTATTTACCTTCTATTCATTTATTTTTGTTTTACACATTAACTTTAATAGGTTATATATATAAAATAAAATCGAACGTTTATAGTGTTTGTTCTATTATTACATAAATTTTGTTTGCAACCGATTAATTTATTTACAGCGCAACAATTGGGTAATTACTAAAATTAGCAGATATGGCCGAAATTTCGTTAAAAGCCTGAGGCTTTACTTTATTTGCAATGCTCCGTAATAATTATAGTAATTAATATTCATATTTTATTAAATTATTGTTGGTATTAAACATTATATTATCACTGAAAACATTAAATTCATGTAGGAATACCGTTTAATTTATGTAATTGTATATTTATCGTTATGTATCGTGTACATCATTGGAAGTTTTCTTCATTCCATATCCTTAAATAGTTTTATCGTAACGATACTCGATTTCGCGGTCAAAAACTCCCTAGCGTGTTTTGCAAGAACTGTTATTACAAATACAATGAGCGATTAATACAGTAGTGAAGCATTAATACGGTAATTGCGGGTAGAAGACGTTGTGGTGGCTCAGAAAATACACTTTTTTCTCGGTTTTCGAAATATTTGACATTTTCATATATTGTAAGAAAGTCCTCACTTGGTGATATATCTCTGTCTGGTGGTAAGATATCAAATGAATTTATTCAATCATCTTTGGCTATAGAATACCTATGGAATTGAAACTTGAAACCACAATTTCAAAGGAAAACATGCATAGTTTTTTAACACATGTAAGTAAGAGCCAAATTACATGGTTTTGCTTATTGTACATACTAACATTTACACCACATTAGATTAATGTGGTTTAAATGTAAATTAACCCAAAAATGTTGATGTAATATGTGTGGCAAGAAAAAAGTTATTTGAAAATAACGTATTATGAAATAAAATTTTACAAAAGGTATTACAACTTACATCAACTTCGATTCCAGGTAATGGAAATACTCTCGTATGTGGCAACTCTTTGGGTATGTATCTGTAGAATTCTTCTCTCCCTCTATACCACTTAACACTGTATAGCGCTTCCTCATCTTCCAGTTGCCATGTGCATTCAAGTGTAACTGTTTCTCCCACGAGAACTGCGTTTGGAACATTTATTTCCAAATTGTGAAGACCTCGAACACCTGTAAAAATATCACATTTAGAGAAAAAATTACTACAGTAAGTTGATTGTATCATTTGACCGTGTGAAATTAAGGTTCTTTTTTAAATTGCAGCTATGATCGTCACGGTAGATACTATCGGTAGCACGGTAGGTCTCTCCCTATTTTAGGATATTAGTTAGGTTATTTAAGTTTGCTAAAAATAGTGGCTATACCTAACCCGCGGCGTCGCCAAGTCCTATAGTCCAGACTATAATCTATCTCTACATCAAATTTTATATAGACACCATGAGCTGTTTTCGCGGGAAAGAGTAACGAACATCCATACATACTTACAGACTTTCGCGTTTATGACATTAGTAGGAAATTGGAACATTACAGCACACGACATAAATAAAGGAGTGGCGAGAGTAGTCCCAATATTTATAAACTTTTTTACAGTTCACTTGAAGTTGAATTTGCATACAGTGATAAAATAATAACAAGCTCGCGAATATAATATGGAAGTCCGGTGTATAAAAACATCGAAAAATTTCAATTGATTACATTTTATAGAATAGGACTTTAAACATTTTTACTCAGAATTGGGTACGGGTACACTCGTATGTACAATGTTTTTTTACAATGCAATTTCCCTTTTATCGGGTAAAATCAACAAAAAACATAAACAGTTCTAGAAATCTAACTGAATACTGTAATTTTTTTTTGAGTTAATCTTTTAGTCTTTAAAAGCTAACAAATGATTTAAAAAGTCCGGTTATACAAAATTATGAGAATTACGTAAACAGCTGAATGAATGTTCCATACAATATCTATTTAATGTGATTTAATGTATCTCTTAGATACTATATGAGACATGAGACATTGATCGAAATGAAGCTGATATTCGATAGACATTAGTTCAAAGGTCCATTATCTACGAATTATTCTACTAGCAATTTGAGACACAATGAATCTATTAATATTTATCTCTAATTTTTCTTATTCAGCATCTGAATTACGTCATTTTAAAAACTCGCGCTAATCTTAAATGCGACCGAGGACAGCAAAATTTAATAAACATAAATCACTAAGCGTGCTTGTAATATTTTTTTCGTAATACGAATCAACACCTACTTCCTTGTTTTCTAGAAATGCTCATATTACAAACTTTTCCACGAAAAAGAGCATCTCCATCTAATGATATATTAAATCTATACAAATAATATATAGCTGAAGTATTTTGTTTGTATAAACGCGCGAACGGATGGTAAATGTTAAAACTGTGTTATGACGAATCAAAAGTGCTTCTATAAGAAGTCTAATTGAATAAAAAAATGTTTGACTTTGATAAATACTTTCAAAGGCAAACAGACTACTGTCACTGATGTTGCTACCGAGAATAATGAGATGATATAATATTGACATGCAATACCCACGCTTTCTCATGGGGATTACATTGCCATGCAATATTATCCTATTGTTTTTATCTATTCTAATATTAAAAAGCTGAAGAGTTTGTTTGTTTGTTTGAACGCACTAATTTCAGGAAACATTGGTCCGATTTGATAAATTATTTCAGTGTTAGATAGTCCATTTATTAAGGAGGGCTATAGGCTATATATGTACCACGGGCGACGCCAGGGCGGACTGTTAGTTTTCAATAAACAAAGTTTTTAATTTATTAATCTCAGTCGTAATTAATTGTTGAAGACAGTTTCGTTTATTGTAGAGTCTGTGCGGAACGTATATTATCCATCTATGTCAAGTCACGGGGTAAGTATCAAATTGGGAACCATTAAAACGACCCTTTTAAAGGAATCTGAATACATTATGGATCTTGAAATAAAATGGATGTTAATGGATTTACAAGTGATTTATTCATTATTATCCCCGCACACGTTTGTTTGTTTCGTGACCGCGCTCGCAGTAAAGTGTTCGAAACCTCGTGTTGAATAATAATGAACAAAATCATACGAAAATATATTTACGGTATTATTTCATGGTAACGCGAATTCATATAAAAGTGTAAGTATGTTATTAACCTTTCCTTCACATTGAATTACATAATAATATATTTTTGATTATTTATTTATTATTAGATACAAGCCGAGACTTGACAGCCTATCCATCTTCATAGAGTTTTCCTCAGGGTTTTCCTGTAGAGATCTGAGGATATGACAGTATTTTATTAGCCTTATATATATTTTCAATTATTTATACATTTTGCAACTTTAATTGAAATGTCTGTTGATCTTGGGTTTTAATTCCGACTCAAAAATATATTTTATTAAACGACCTATGAACATATTTTATGCTTCGCCCGCGTGGTCATTGAGGAATGAGATGTTTCCCGCAGACTGGGGTTAATGTTAGTCTTTAGCCTCCGAATTATTGCCAGACGCGAAAACATATTGTTCCGTTGCGATGTAAAAGAAAGACACAGACACTAGTTTTATATATAACACACACTAGTTTTATATAAACACTAGTTTTATATATAATTAGCTGAACCGGCGTACCATACAATGCTATAGAAAAATTTTGACATATTTTTCCTTATTTTTCTTACCATTTAAACTTTTCCTGAACTATTATGACAACGTCTAAAATATCCAAATTTGCCCGGCCATTCTCGAGTTTTAGCAAGACTAACGAACGGCAATTGATATTTATATATACAGACTATTTTAGCAAGGAGTAAGAGTAACGTTTTGTATATTGTAATAATTATTATTGTGTGACACATATTGAAATACAATCAAGATTTTCTTTTGAGAAAGCAAACGATTTTATTAAAGGGTGGTGATCCAGAATACTTTTGCACATCAAAAAAGTGTCTCTCAAGCTATTTTGGTACATAAATTATTATAAAATCTGACATATTAGAAACAGATGGTTGAGTTCTTAAGATTTGTGTGGGCTTTCAAATATAACGTTCCACTGGACACTGAAACTTTATATTTGAAGCCTGAGGGTTACATAATTTTTTTTAAAAGGCAATGAATAAAAAACACAAAGCCCTCGAAGCTTTTGTAACTTTGTTATGTTACTTTTTGTAGTAGACCTGCTTTTATTGGATTGGATTCAATTCACTGATTCTAAACATCTATAATTAATATTAAATAGCTGAAGAGTTTGTTTGTTTGGTCGTTTGTTTGTTTAAACGCACTAAAACAGGAACTACTGGTCCGATTTGAAAAATTCTTTCAGTGTTCGATAGCCCATTTATTGAGGACAGGCTGGCTATATATGTACCACGGGCAATTTACACATGTACCGGGGTGGACCGAGTTCTGACAGAAAGTTCCATTTATTAAAGTAACGGAAAATGACGCAGGTAGCTGGTAACAAGGTGTAAGCCGCACGGAACTATAGTAGATAGCAATTGATAAATATTGGTTTTTGAATACGATACATGACCCGATTTTATTCATAAAAATCTTTAAAAGATAAAACATTCCACCAAAACAACACTGTGTTTTACTCGGATTGATGAAAAACTCATCCATGTATCGTCCCAAACTTTCACCTCTATAATTCTAAAAGTATATCTAAAACTATCCACCCAATGTTATATATAACATAACTTAATATTAATATGGAAAAAATTATTTTGGTAACCGTCATAATTGCGAAAAAATTAAGAAGCCTTATATGCCAAACATTAACACAATTTATAAATAAGCAAGTCTCTTAGATAAACAAAAGAAAACCAACTAATTACATATACATGAAATATACTGTAAGCTGTGGTAGCTGACATATTGAGGACGCCACACCCAATACCAATTGATTAAAGTAGTCTTAAGTGTTATTGCTACGTGTCAGGATTCTATTTAGCCTACAGGAACGTGTCTTATCTACACTCCGTCGAGATGACTGCCTAATTGAGAACCATTTTTACTTTGTAACAGTTTCCAAGTGTGCATTGTCTTTATTTTACGTCGATTTTGTTATTTCCGTTGTAAAAATATGGAAATATGAGTAAAGAACAAAAAATAAACTTCCAAGTATATATTTTAAGCGATTTAATAATTATACCTGAGTAAAATACTAGGTATACTTTTAGAAATTAAAAACTTTTTAACGGATTTTAAACGCGATTTATTCATTATATTATTAACCCGACGTTTCGAACACCTTACAGCGAGCGTGGTCTCCCCGTGACGTTAAAAAGTTTTTAATTTCTAAATGTATAATACTCGCGTAAAATCAAACACAAGAAAATACTAGGTATACTTGTGAATCACGTCATACATTTACCATGATTTGCCACAAATATTGAATTTTAATTTCTACTTTCTATAACATTACATAGAGGAGGAACACAAAAATTTTTAGTTCTCGTCTTTTACCCAAAAATAAAAGCTGTTTAATTACTTTACTTTGTCCTTTCTTCTTTACTGAGTTGAGGTTTAATTGATTGAAACGTTTAAAGCACAAAAGCCTTTTAAATACCCCAAATAATACAATGTAAAACAATGAAAGACGAAGGGTTTGGAAATAGAATAAAAATTCCAGTAACAGTTCGACACAATAATCGTTAAAGATAAGGTATTCAAACGCGACATGTCCCTTTGTCTGCATTTACAATTAAACGACAACGCTTCACAGCATACAGGTTTTAATTAATTTCGTATGTTTGAAGCGTGATTTTTGATCCATTATGATTGCATAGCGAGCAATATTATTATCTTGTAATCTAAATCAACAACTGAAAAAGTTAAGTTTGATCAGGTGGTGTTTCGTTTTTCTGATTTAAGTATATTTCATTTTGACTAAAATCAGCTTGAACCATAATAATGTACGGCAATTAATAAAAGTCTGAGTATTATTTATTGCGAGAATCATCTGCTTTTTGTAGCAAATTACTGGCATAATGGATGATAAATAATATATATTGATAGCTTACAGATACCAGTGTAAGAATTCGATACAGATATTTTTCAATAATTCTACATATTTCTGTAAAAATACGTTAGGCTCATATAAATCAAGTAATGACATAGTTTTATAACAAAGGCATAAACAATCCCACTATCCTACTAATCCTACTAATATTATAAATGCGAAAGTTTGTAAGGATGTGTGTGTGTTTGTTGCTCTTTCACACAAAAACTACTGGACCGATTGCAATGAAATTTGGTACGTAGACAGCTGAACAACTGTAATAAAATATAGGCAAATACAAAATAATAAACTGTAATAACTTTTTATCCCGATATTCCTACGGGATACGGACTTACGCGGGTGAAACCGCGGGGCGCAGCTAATATAATATAATACTAGCCAAAGGTGCATACACTACAATCTATCACTGTAGCATTATACCCTTAAATTATGCTTTTTTAATTTAAATTGTGCTTATGCAAAATTTTAATCAAGAAATTATATCAAGGTGGGTTGTCTCGTAATATATTGTTGCCTCTTACTCTAGCACCCTTAGATCGATCAATCTCAGCCATTATAGCTAAATATCGATTACTTAGGACTCAAAGCGGCGCAACGTCAGCTTACATGACCCGTCACCTGCCTCTGTTTACTTTATGAAACATATAATACATAGCTACCTCGCTTATTGCTAAGGGATGGCAACATTTATAAGTAAGTTTAGTACGTGTAGTATACTCGTTAAATAATTGCAATTGGGTCACGTTTTATTATGAATTCATACATTTTGTTAGTATAACAACTCTGGATTATTTATATTGAAAATATTTCTTCTTTGAACCCATATTGTTGAGGAAAAACTGCCAGTATCTTACCTTTTAGCAGGGCGTTTTTGTTATTCCATTAAATACTTATGAAGTACGTATCACAGAAAATATAGTACAAATACATAAAGCATAGATATACTTCGTTTCTTTAATGAATCAACTTTTATTTAATTATGATATGAGGTACAAATATATTCATTTCATTTACTTTATTTAATACATAACAAATTGAATAAAAGTATCTTAATAGCAATAATAAATATTAGAAGATGCTGTCTGCATTTAATGTAACATCACCCATGACCCAACATAAAAACAGCGAGGCAACAGAAAAACAAAAAAAAAATAGTTTATAAATACATACAATAGTTTAATAATCACATGTTTGTAGAACCTTTGACAGAACTATTTGTACAACTTGATATTTAAAAAATGATCTATACATATAATGTGGCTTCGTTAAATAGTATGGAATTATTAAAATATTGCCAAATAATTGTAAAATTTATCTATATATGCAACATAACACAAGTATTAAAGATCAGTAATCTGATTTATTTGTTCAAATGATTCTGGGTTACAGTAAAATTTTCCTTTACTTGCATTACAATGTATCAAGTTAAACATACTAAGTCTACAGGACAACATTTGAATTTAACAGCAAAAAGTGATTAGTTTATCTGCGAGATAATCTTGAATTTGGAACCATCAAATTCTGTTGTTTCCTGAATAATAGTCGTATTATATTCGTTGTACAAGTATCATTTGAAATTGTTATTTTTCCGTTCGTTGCGGAAACATCCATAGGCTGAGTAATAAAGCAATAATTTTCTATAAATATACTGAGCACTTAAATGAATAGACGAGTTTATAACAATTGCCACTTAAGAGGAGAAATTGCTAGTTTCCTGCCTATGAGCGGGACAAATGTCAACGTAACGACTGTAAGCGAGACAAATATTACGTCATTTGTTTCAAGATAGACGCTGGCCATCTTTTTTTATCGTTAGATATCTCTCTTTAGCGCTGGTTAAGGTTTATGGCTTACACCAATTCAATGAAATAAGGGTCAGTATGTAAAGTACCGCAATTTTCTTTACTTATTAAAATTTCAAAGATCGATATCTTCTTCCAACTTGCATTATAAAAATATATCGTCACTAAAATACGTTTTGAGATTTACACAAAATACACAAAATATGAGACAGTTTAACCATTAATTAATCGGTTTAATATTTGTCTTAGCCCTTTAATTACATTTTTGTACCTTTCGTTTCATCAATACAATTATAATTCAATAAAAAAACACAATTGATAAAAATCGAATATATACAATTGTTTGGTGGTTAATATGGCTTACAAGAATTTAATAGCGAGCTAAGATTTAACTATTAAGTTTTATAATAGCAAAGACGATAAAATTAATAATGTTCTCAGAACTATCACACAACTATTTCATTAGAAAATTTAGTAAACAAACAACTTAGTGAAGAATGTGACGGTTATATTATGTGATAAATTTAAATTACTTTTAGCTATTATTTAACTACATGTGTCACTGACACTCGGCGGCGTTATTAAATTGATCGTTCTAATTCTTTTGCTGTACATTACGTCTATTTTACGACTTAGCATTTCATTCGAAAAACACAATTTATGCGAAAAGCTCCTATAGCTCTGAACTTTAACGACCAAGCCAGAGATCGAAGTTATTTCGAGTATGCGTATAGTAATCCATTAAAAACAAGTTTATATTAGTTGTTCACGTTTTAATATGATCGCAGCAAAAAAGTTGAATCTGTATTTTTTCTTAACTATTTCAAACAGCCATTTATCCTCCTTCCTACCAATATTATGAATGCGAATGTAAGGATG
This sequence comes from Zerene cesonia, assembly GCF_012273895.1. Classification (NCBI taxonomy): domain Eukaryota; kingdom Metazoa; phylum Arthropoda; class Insecta; order Lepidoptera; family Pieridae; genus Zerene; species Zerene cesonia. The sequence goes on from NC_052114.1 coordinate 4,926,268, forward strand.
TGTGTGTTTGTTGCTCTTTCAGGCAAAAACTGCTAAACCTATTGCAACGAAATTTGGTACGTAGACAGCTGGACAACTGGAATAACATATGGGCAACTTTTTATCCTGATATTCCTACGAGATACAGACTTACGCGGGCGAAAACGCGGTGCGTATCTATATATTTTTGAGAAATAATAAGTTACATTGAGAAATAATGAACATTTTTTTCTAACAACAAATCTCGATCCCCTGGATCGAGATTTGTTGACAATGCAAAAGTGACTTATTATCCACAATTCTCAGAAAATTAAACGAAAACATCGCGAAGGAGATGGTATTTCTTACCTATATCTAACCAATTTACTTGATTTGTGATATTAGCAATTCCGACAGAGGGTTAACTTAATAAATAAAATCTTTATAAAATCGTTCTACATATGGAACAATATCAAGAATGGATATTTAATTATCATGTTGTTTGTAATAAAAAATATTCACTAATGAAGCTAAGTAATGTATTTGTACAGCTATTGTGCGGTACCCAAATCAGTATGGACATTTAAAGAACCCTTATTTAATACTGTTGACATTTAATAAACATATACTTGCACACACACAAAAATATAGAAAGTCACATGTATTCTCGCTCCCTTTATTTACGTATCTTCAGAATTTACCATATATATAAGAAAGAATTTGATGTTAAGAACAAACATTTTTAAATCTATATTTCACTCTCAAACATTCAGAATAGAGAAAATCTAACTATAAGTACTAGACATAAAAGTGTTTGACTCCACGTAACCTTGCGCAGACAGGGTTATTTAATCTTTGTTTCATTATACAGTCCTCTGTCTTGCATGTCAGTGTCTAGAAAATGAGATCTTTCGTCCAATTGTGAGGATATTTCGTCTCGTTTCATTATTTTCGACGGGGTTTGCTCATTTGTGACATTGTCTATGCAAAAGCTGGAATTTCGGAATGAGTTTATATAAAATCTTAACGCGCATTGCGAAGCTAATGAAACATTTCGAATTTATATCCTAGCGTCTTTCTACCATAAATACCTATCATTCATTAATTTCTCTGAGAACCGTATACAGGATCCATACAAAACCACATTAAACTTCAACGTAAATTTCGCATTCATTTATTTCATATTTTGTTATTCTATTTACCAGTGTGAACAAGTTTATGCAGAAATATGCAGACCACATACATTTTTGCAATTTAGATTTGAGATTAATTCTCACACTTTGTTGAATTCAGGAATCTTTATCAGTATTTAAATTTACTGTTCACCGGGTGTTGTCCACATTGGTTTTAGCTTTAAATTTACCAACTGCGGAAACTTTATGCGTAGAAAGTGATTAATTTTTTTATTAAATTAAGACCCACACATAATCAGCGAATAAATTTCTCTTTTAATAGCATTATACAAAACCGCGGTAGAAAGGAAAGATGGTCTATAGAAAAGGATTACGCTGATTAATATTAAAAGCAGATTTCGCCTAACAAATTGTGGCTATATTTGTTGAATATAAATTAGTTCTGTGTTGGTAATAAAACAATTAATTTCTAAGCAAGGTTTAATTGACGCTTTCATCGCTCTGTGCCCATTCATAACACGGATTTATCCACAAACCTAAAATTGATATCATTCAGTATATTTTATTACAACGAGACCTGAAACTCCCTGTATATTCATGTGCTTCTCATATTACGTATTTTATTGAGCATATTATCATATTTGAGTGTGTGTATTTTAAATTTAACCATCCTTTTCACGCGCAATTTATTATTATCTCGATACATGATATATTTATAAGGAAACATTTACTTTATTTTTCTTGTGCCTTTTGTTAAACCTATATAAAATGTATGACCAATTTGTATACTGGCAAGCATCTTGTAATTTGCTGGTTTATTGTGCAAACTTTAGTCGATATTTGTAATATGACGGAACTTGTTTTTTTAGAGATTTTGAGTATATAGCTGTACTTTCATTAAGCACTGACGGTTAATGGTTAGGTACTCTCCCGAAACGGTACGATGTTGTACCTATTCCTATGTCCGACAATTACTCAGAATGTAAATAAAATTATGCGAAACTTAAGGGTTGTTTTTTTCAAATACCTGCTTTAAACTTATCCGTTCAATGAAGTATTACACAACAATATAAAAATGTCAAGACGGATGTTTATAAAATATTCTTGAAATGGTCGTTTAATGCGATATACGACGAATAACTTTTAACCAACGGTGGTTTTAACCAGTGTTAATAGATTAAACAATGCAAATATTATAATATTTATTTTTTCTATAATAAGGGAACCTAAAATATGAATGTTATATAAACGTTATCAAGCTTACCCATTCCCCAAAAGGCCGTAGCAAGGAAGGCCACGAAAATGCGGCCTCCCGTAGACAGCATAACCTCCATGCCACTTGTTATCCGATACTCGCTAAACGTCTCATATAGCACAATCACTTCTTTCCGTCGCTACTTTAATCCCATCTAGGTATCAAGCACTTTAACTGCAATAGTTCGCCACTCACACACGCACATCCTATTATGTTAATCCCTGGATGGTTTACCTGAAAAGAAACAATATTGTCACTTATCGCGTGTCAAGTGCTTCTTTTAATAAAAGTAATAAAGTAGCAAAAACAAGAAAAGATGTACGTATTTCTTAAAGACATGTAAATATTTTCAATTTTAAGTTTTATAGCATGGAAATGCTTTTTTAATGAGAAATTTTGAAAGAATAGAAAAAAATCGAATCCCGCCTCATGACATATTAATGTTTTTACACGGACTGTCGTTGAATTTTTAAGCTACTATTAATATATACAGTTTTAATATATCTAAACTTAACCCAACGTTAATTTCTGACTTCAATTCTTATGTTTTTTATTTATTAAAAAACATAATAATAAGCTTTGTAAAGCACTGTTAATAATTCAAAAGCAAAATACTTGCAAATACTCTCTTTGTGCAAGTCTCATAAGTATTCTGACAGGAAAAGTTTTTGTAACCGCAATTCAAGTTTTTTCCGAAAGTTATGAAAAGTTTTTCCAATCGTTCTTTTGTAATAAATAACACCCTATTGTGAGCTGTAAACGTATTCCACATTGTGTCCAATAGTTCACAGATAGGACCAGAAGTTATCAAATAAATGGCCGATATTATATGAACATGAAACTTTTGAAGAGGAGTGTAAAGTGAACGAAGCACAAGGAAGGGATTGATCAATGTTAGTGTTTTTGTTTGCTATTTCATATTAGGTAAATCAGTTCTTATTTTTCACTATACGGTTCACTTCACTATACGGTTAGATCATAGAATTGCGGGTAACGAATATTATAAGCAACATGCACAAACTACAAAGTCTTCTCAGTAGATAGTACAACAACAACAGCATAAATTTTAATTAATTACGTAATCTAGGTCAGTTTTTGTTTATGCTATATAGATATTTGTTCTCATCCAGTCCCTCACAGATGCAAATGCATTTATCTCTGTGATCGAGAGGCGCGTTCATGTTTATGTATAAGCCAACACAACGCTTATATAAACAGGGTCCGAATGTTTTGTTCTATACAACAATCCTTCGGACTGCAACAGCCGGGCTGTAAAGTTTCAGAGATGAAAGCGAGATGAGTTGCGTCCTGAGTTCCAGATGGCGCCGATCGCATCTGACCAATCTCGACACGCTTTTGTTCTCTGTTTGAATTTTATGGACCACGGCCTTTCTCAGCTCTTATCATGTTGACGCAGACTACTATTTAATCCTTCAATAGAACCCACCCCGGTCCAATAGCTATACCTAAAACGTCGATCTCGGTAATTTTAATTGAAATTTCTAGTAATATTATAAAGAAGAAAGATTTGTATGCAACTATATTTGCATAATTTGCATATCAAACAAAAAGTAATGGGCCGATTTCGAATCATCTTTCACCATTAGAAAGCTGCAACTTTACTGAGTGACATATACTATATATGTACCACGAGCGAAGCCGGGTGAAGTAGCTATTTTAATTATATTGTATTAAATACATTCCAGTAACATCAATAATAAGTAGTGGTAGTTAGAACCTCGGACTTCAAAATCGATAAGTCGGGGTTCGAGACCGGGCGAGCGTGCAGGAAATAAACTGATTTTTCAATTTATCTGCTCATGTGGATCATCACCACTGCTTAAAACGGTGAAGGAAAACATCGTGAGAAAACCGGAATGTTCAAGAATCAAAAGTTCGACGACATGTGACATCTGCCAATCCGCACTTGGCTAGCGTGGTAGATTATGGCCTGAACCCTCATAGGAGGCCCGTGTCTCAGCAACATATATGGGCTAATGACGAGTAATATAAGTAGTAATAAATAAATCGTTGAAACGATTGATTTGTTATGATATAATACTATATAGTTAATGAAAATATAATACTGGCATGTGTAGGATATATGTACGTATTATAATACAGTATAGTAGACATTGCTACGTTTTTAATATGATTTACTGGATATTAACATTTAAAACTTTCAATGACATTTGGTTCTTATGTATCTGATTTATTTTTGAAACATTTGGACGAAACTATTGTCATGCAGGGAGATATATTTCAAAGTTTCATAAGAAACGATCGAACCGTTTAGGAGGAGTATGGGAACGAAAATTGTTACACTATAATTTTATATATTAGATAATCAATATAATTAATAAAAGAAAAAACGCGTTATATAATATAAGTAATTTTACTTCACTAAGGACTTCGGAAATCTATTGTCTTTGTAAATCGGATTATTCAAAGCAAAAACAGTTCTCTTTGGTAGTGAAACAGTAGGTACTGAAGGTCTTTTTATAGGAATATTGAAGACTGAAATAACCTTTGTATAGAATTATTAAATGGACTAGAAACGCTGTCTCATTATTTTCACACTGTTTTAAACAAATTACGGAAACTTCAGGCGTAAGCAACCGTCGCTTACGCAATCATTATTCTAATCTTTATAATTTAATATTATTCATCTAGGCGTCCATTTGACATATTAATAAACGCTTTTATGATGAAAATTATTATAAACAAATATGTCCGGGAATAGGAAGACGATCTAAAGATGTGATTTGATATGATATGATTTTATATGAGGATTTATGAGACTAGAATATATTTAATATTATTCAGGCAGACACCCATTTTACATAATAATAAATGCTTTAATTAAATAAATTATTACAAGCAAAAATCCCTATTTAAAAAGACGACCTAAAAATAGTCTTACTTCAAAAATATAAAATTCAAAGACAATAATTATGCGCTTTTAAGCTCCGTTTCTTTAAAATATACAACTGTTTAGTAGTATTTCTAAAGGCAAATATAGGCTGGGAACAAACGACATCCTCGTTAGCAATATTTAAAATCTTTATATTTTTTATCAAAAACATAAACAAAATTTATAAAAACAATTCTGAATATCAGTTCGCACAAGATTTGGGCATATTTTGAATCGACATTTTAATAGTCGTTTATTTTAATTAGCGTTTAGCGTAAGAAATTCTTTCGAAGACGTTGTAAAAAATATTCTTAATAGCCATATTAAATCTCCTATTACGTATATTGGTGGTATTTATGTTAAACTAACTGACCCATGTAACTTCATCTGCTCTATAAATAAATATTTCTCTAGTTTTCTAAATTGCTAGTACCGTGAAGTTATATAATCATCGCCGATAAATGGACTATTATCCACATAAGCAATTTTCCATTTGAACCAAATGTACGTGAGATTAGCACGTCCAAAAACTAATAGAGCTCTTTTGTAAATTATTTAAAAAAATATGTAAATAACACAGCTATGTAAACAAATATTGTTATGTAGCTAGCTACAATATTTTAACGAGAGAACGAACAGAAAACGAAAGGTAAGCGTAAGGGATAATGCTCTCAGTTTATTAGCTCAACATTCTTATAAAGAATGTTGTTTACTTTGGTGCAAATTTCAGTTTAAGCATACGGAAATAGAGGCTGCCATATCATCTCATTAAAAATATGGGACACGGTGCGAAGCGCTCAGCAAAATGTGTTCCATTGCTCTTTGTGTTGTCTTCTTTTGTTCGTTGATCTACCGCAAGCGCGAAATAGTTACATTTGCGATATACTAAGACGAGTTCTAGCTATACAATATATGTAGTAAGAGTTATGCAGTATATTCTATACGAGTATATATATAGTGGACAAAACTTCAGGTAACATAAAAATTTTGAACTATTACAAATTGCTTATGTTTATTATTCATTTTTGATTTTAAGAATCGAGCACGCTTCGGCACGAATTGGGCCAGCTCGCAGGGGCGGTACCACACCCCCGCGAAAGTTCGGCGTGAAATAGTAGCATACGAATGTAAGAATGTTACTGTTTCTTCTTTTTCCCTTTAAAATCAGAAACTTATTTGCAGAGGTCACTATGGCAAATGTTAATCGGTGGTGATCTTTAACCATCAGGTGAACCACCGGCATTACCAATAAAAAACAAACAAGAACAATATAAAAGGGAATGATGAAAATCATCTCTATTGGTCCATCACCATATAAAATTGTGTCAAAATCTGCCCAGTGGATTCTGCGTGATTGACAAAAAGATTTCTAACCATTGTTTAGGGGTATTTAAAGTATCCATTCATATCAAATACTCTTTTTAAAAAATATTTAATTTATAATAATGGTCTGGTTACTGTATTATTATTTGTATAAATCAACATAGTTTCTCTTATAAACTCACTCACTTGTACTCTATAGTTCTATAGAAGCAAAAAAATTAACAAATGCTCATGCCGACATTACTTTTATAAATGATATCATAATTTAAAATAAACCGATATAATCTTCCAACAGTACATTAAGATGAGTAACAATTTGGTCATTCTATTTCCTTACTGCTTATAATGCTTGTTCCTACGACTTCAAAGACTTACACGATATCAAATTCAAGATAAAGTGCGACTGAAAAATATAAATGAAGGTACATACAAGGTGAAAATTTCGTATTACAAGCAAGATGAGCGTCTGAGCACAATCAAGTGCAGCTCTTATGTCTAAATAAAAAATTCATGAACTATTTTACTTAAGCTATGAACGTAAATTTATTACAAAGTTTTATGTAGCTTTCATTTCGTTAATGGGCATAGCAGTCTTTTTTATTTGCTAAGCGATTGCATAAAAATATCTACTTCGGTCTTCATTGATTTTATATTAATGTTTCTATACATTATACGTATAAGCGTATTAAAAAGTTGCACTCCTCTCAATAATATGTAAGGATATACTATGTTAATGTTATTGCCAGCATTATATTTTTTGCACTAATGTTAGTTTCAGGGCACACACAAATCCCCTTGAGTACCCCATTGTGTTCTAACCAGAAAGTGTATGCATATTTTAGTAGACTCGGCCCTTTTTGGTTACCTTATTTTTCATCATATTACTATCCCTAATTTTGTACGCTACGTATATTTCATTGATTATTTTTTCATCTGTCTAAGATTTTTTGGATTGGTCTATGTTTGGAAATGTATACCCAAAACAAGATTATATTAAAAAAACGAGTATAGTCCCATTAGTTTTCATGCTTCACAAGAAAAAAATGAGATAAACCAGTGTTTCATTATTTGTATTTGAATGCGAGGGAACCAGAGCTTTAATTTTAACCTCGTTTTTTTTATCTAATTGTAACTCATTTCCTTAATATTTTTTTTTTAAATAAACATGTACGTTAGGAAGCCACAAAATCCGTATTTCTACACCCCCTTCACACCTTCCTATTCTTATCAAGACAGTCCCCTTTGCATTTGGGCGACATGTTCACAACTTTGTGCTGAAGATCCTTCCTGAAAACTCGTCTTGCTAACTTCAGTGCGCGTTCGCCTTAATAGAATATAAATATACGCATTAACAATTGCTATAGTTTATGGACGACAATGAATCAGTTGTCGTTATAATAGATACGCATGAAGTATAGTGCCTTCGTTTCCTAACAAAAAAATCAGTAAAACCTGTGCGTATTTGAAAACCAATTCAATTATACCCTAATTTTAATCTTAAAAACTCAATATGATATTTAATAATAATGAAAATGTAATTTTGCAATTCAGAAAACAATAATGTTGTTTCAAATTAAATTACAGTCACCGTCTATAAAATTTAATTTACGGTCTCTGCATATAATAAATAATTATGCATAAGCGCTGCTAACTACAAAATTTTGCTGATAAGCTATTATTAGGATTATGGTGCACAATTAAATCGCTTAATCCATTATTGTGTTGTTATAAAGTAT
>NC_052114.1:4934596-4941094 GCF_012273895.1 Zerene cesonia
AATATTGCAAGTTTAAATGTTAAATCGAAGGAATTTGTTAGCTAAAGGTAACCCCCCCATTTCCCGTGTGATATTCATGCAAAAAGCAATGTACGTGTGGTATTCAGTTCATAATCTGCCTCAAGAACAAATGTTTCTAGTAGATTTATATGAAAAACAATGAATCTCTTTAGGTACATCCAAAAAAGTTTTTGGGTGTTGTTAATATTAATAGGATAAGATTTATAAATCTCATATTTGATTTCGGGTTCTTTCAACTATTATATCGAATATTAATGTTACTTTTTTTTGCTTAACTACAATGATACCTGAATCGACTTCGTATTTATTCATGAATAACTAATTCACGAAATTCTTTTGATGCAGAAATTCACTCGTGTTCAATGATCATATAACTGAGAGATCCGAATTCATAGTTTATATCTCCGATACATATCACGCAGGATACACCCAGGAACTCACGGTACCACACCCGCCAAGATACTTTGATATATTAATACCGGATTGCAGAATATCGCCTAAGTCGTGTTTTCTTCCGTATTTTATAGGGTCATTATCAAAAATGACTACGTATTCCCAGAAATGGATTAAGCCCTATGCAGAATTGATAGAACTCTAGCAGGAGATGGCAATAAATTGCAAAACTATTAATATCGTTTTCACATTATCCGACTTCCATATCGATGATTACGACGATAACGTCGCGTACACGTTGCGGTGTAACTGAAAAATCGGATATTGGATAGCAGTACTGACAGTCAGCATAATAAAATTGGGTTCATATAGCAAACATTTTACTATCGACCTTTTACCTATTACTACGCATGTTTTGCATAAAGGCTATTTGCATAAATAGGAAATCAGATACAACAATAAAATTTGTTTGGGAACAAAATTTTGAATACGTAACAACAATTCTTTTGCAAAGTTTTGTTTTACATGTTCTAATAGCATTATGAACCTAACGGCTATTGGAGTTCTGATGGTTGCTGTGACAAAAATATATGTACAACGCACATCTTCCGATAACATGTTTTACGCGACAACCTGATATAAGAACAACCGAAACTTAACATTCCGTTTAAAATCCATTACATAGTAGATGCGTAAAAAATATGCGTAAAAATGATTTTGTCTCAAAGATGCGCCACATATATTATATCGATCCATATAAAAACGCTCTAGCAATAGTGAATGGCAGAACATTTTAACGAAATCAATTTGTACAATCAATATTGTTTTTATTCAACTGTACTGTTTCTAACTAAGTCCCACGAGACTAGGTTCGATTGCTCTCTAGTAATAACCGTCTGAAAATTACCTAAATATAAACTATTTATGGATATGATTTCGATATATAATATTTATTGATGGTTAAATTATTGAAAGACTACCTGCGGAAAAAAACCAGCCCATTTTTCAGTAACAATCTTGATGATAAGCACTGTTAACTCTTCGTTGAACAAACCGTTGCTACGAAAGAGTATTCGACAAATTATAAAATCCATTATTCGTTTTTATTATTTGAAACCTTAATTTTCACTGAGTTGAATGAATCGGGTAATTGAAAATTGTTTTTTGTCAATCTGACAAATCTTAAGAGGAGATAAATCGTGATCGTGAAGGCCTATTTTGCTGGATTAATTTTTTCTCATGTATTTTTGTGTTCAAAAATGATTTATTGCAATTTATGTACCTACATGATCGAATATGACTCGGAGACACAAAAACATAAATAGATTTTTTATTGCTTAAGCCAAAAAAAAACTGTTTTATGTTTTTGTACATAAATAGTCAAAGGAGATTTCAAGTACATACGGATTTTTAATTACCATAAGCATATAAAAAATCTATTTATGTTTTTTATGTGTATAGAATATAATATATAGACTTAATGGGTATAGACATAGATTTTTAAGAAAATATTTTTATTAGTAGTAATAGCGATTTCTTTAATTACTTATGAATAAAACTTCGTTTATAGTATGGTTAAGATAGTAATTTATTATTAATTGATATCTTACTATAACATTATTCACGTTTCGTGTCTACCGTCTACCTAGGAGAGTAAAAAAAGCACTTTAAATAAATACTGTTCTGTAATCAACGCTAAAGACGCTTGAGATATTAATAAAATAGAAAAATATTTACATAAAACCGTCCGCAGAATATAAAAATATGTAGAATAAATTTAGGTCTAAAACGTTTAAATAAATATCTTCATGTATAAAAAAGTACCTACATAATAAATGAACAAAATGTCTCTTTACAAAATTCCAATTAAATCATATTGAGAAGAATAATTTATTTGTTATTAACATTGAATATTAGTGTTATTTTACATAATAAGATGATAACTGTGTGTGTTTATTGAATTTATTTTATTTTAAAGAAGTGAATATAATAAGTATTTTATATATTTCAATGACTACCGATACAAATTAAAAAATACTTCAGTAAAATGTAAGCCACACTTTTCATAAATACTCTTATAACTCTAATGAAATATTTAAACTAGTAGGAATAAATTTAATGAAATGCTCACTTACCCCGCTACACAGCGATTTATATTTTTAACTCATTCATTAAAACTTGTCAATCATCAAACAAAAAGTTTGCAAACTCCTATAAAACTGAATGTAATCAAACACAAATGTTCCACTTCAGACGAGTTGAGTGTCGTAGTATGTGTAATTACTAATTAAAACCGAGGTCATTTACGCGACTGGCTTTTCGACAGGCGATTGACAAACTCGAAGGGAGCGTGATTCGCGGGCCGTGGCTGAAATTCGTTCAGCGCAGTCGGTCTCTCTTACGGCACTGGCAGGCCGCCTCCCGCCGCGCACCGCGCCGCGGCCTTCCGTGCCGCCGCCCGCCCGGACGCTGCAAACTCCGCTACCGTAGCCAGCTAAGCCAAAGCTTTCCTAAATTGTGTGGCCTTAGTGAACATTAATTATCCCCAACTTAGTCTGATTAAACCTTGAGGAATTATCCGGATTGACAAAATTAACTTTTAACTTAGATTTATGTCATTTCAGGCGACGAGTATGCAAGCTGAGGGTCCCAAAGTTTAAGCACTTGTAGGCTACTTGTGTAATCTTGATTGTTAATTTCTATAATAGAGTGGTTTTAATGTTCTCGGGCTTTAAGTTTGTTTGGTCAATCTAATTATTTTCGATTACGTATGAAACCATAATAAAACTAGTTTTATACTAAGCATTAAATAAATATAAGAAAAGAACAAAAATATGTTCTTACCCTCAAGAGAACCGTGTTAAACTCACATTACGCATACAGTTAACGAACAGTTTTATTTATTTTTGTAAATCGAGAAACGGTTTTAAAAATTTACTTCTGCAGCACTTTTATACACATCTGTATGAAAATTTTAATTAAGAATATATTCAGTGACAAAAATATACAATATTTTGCATGAAATGATATCACAGAGACTTAAGCATAATGTAAACACTTTCCTTTCCATTCCCTTTCAATACCTGAATATTTATGAAATGAAAATTGCTAGCTCATGCACAAGTAATTGTTTCAAATGTATGAATGGGCAGGGATTCATGAAACCCGGCCTATTATTGGTTACATTTGACTAAGAGCTTTTAAATACCTCATGAAAATGTTTTATAAGAAAACATTCGCATCAAACGTGATTTTCTTTTCCGTTGAACCAAATATCATTTCAAGCGGTACAATATATTTGGCGTATTCCATTGGGATTCACAAACACCCGAAAGTCTTAATTATGCGGCCAGTATTTATCTTGTTTTAGCAATTATTATTTACCTATTGTTTTAACCATTTATTTTCATTTCATGTAATGCGTATTAGCAATGGTCGCAAGATTTACAATAATTTCCAAATAACTTTTTAACAGTAAATATAGCAATATATTGTATAAAGGGGAGTAAAGATAGGAGTTGTGTATTCTATCGGAATCATACTGTAAAAGTTATTATTAATTCATTGGGTTTTAAGTTATTAACCTGCTCTGAGTAATTTTTAAACATAGACGTAAGAAGTATTCAATAAAATAACGCATAATAAAATTATGTATTCGCCTCAAACTTATTATATTATTTGCAAACGACCTGCAAAAATGATTCGTCATTTATTATCCGAGGAAATGCGTATTCAAAGACTAATAACGAAATGGAATATTACTTTCCTATGGGCGATGGTATAATAAGTTGGCGATGAATGTGACAGTGGCCGTATCGTCGCAGAGGAAATTGGGGAGGCACCTATTGGTGATAACTTCGTCAAGGACAAAGCTATACCATTCTGTACTAAGAGTCCTTTACTGGAATTTTGTTTTCATATCAGCTGATAGAAATTTGTTTTTGTCGTTTTATGATGTTCACAATTATTACTAAACGAAAATATACAGTATTGAATTCAGATTATGTTATGTTTTTTACTTTCTGAGAGCATATGATCGGTAAATATCGTATCCTTCCTACTTTTTTGTTTGTGAGGATGGATGCATGTGTATGTTTATTACTCTTTCACGCAAATCCTACCAAACCGATTGCAATAAAATTTTTTACGTAGATAGCTGGACAACTGGAATAACATATAGGCAACTTTTTATCCCTATATACAGACTTATGCGGGTGAAACCGCGGAGCGCAGCTAATGTTATCTAAATAATAATACTACCTGTCCCTTATAAATAGATAGCATAAAATACAGATATGTTATTTTATTTGCTTATTTCTACAGAATGTTTCCAACACGCGGTGCAAATGAGTTATCTTTCTGATGCGCACAATTTATCGTTTTACTCGTGATTTTCCCAGACCCACTATTGCACGCACGTATGAGCTTTCTGTCAGTGATATGAACATTATATTATGGTAATAAATGTTTAGTTTATGTTCGCGAAATGCTTATTACATGAATGAATTTAATATTTATGTAAACATGTCGGAGAATAATGTTTACAAACAAGTAAATGAAGCTACATACAACAAATAGTATAATATACGAAAACAGTTCCATTACGAATAAAATTTTAACATAATTTCAGTTATTAAAATTTCATAATTGTCTTGAATTTAGCCTCACCCTTAATGTGTTAAAAGCAATATTTTTAAGCTCCATAATGCATAGAGTGGATATCAACGAGGAAGTGTTACAACATCTCCATTAAATATTCATAAAAAGTCACATCAATAAGGTCAAGAACAAACTACCATTGTTAAATTAAAAGCGAACACACTACTTAACTCCAAAAGAATGATATTGTATGATAATTACAACCAAAAAATGTCAATACTGTAACTGAATCGAAATAAAAAACTATGAAAATTATTATTAATTACCACTTCCTGAAATTATAGTAAGGCTTGTATGTTTACGATATGTTTCCCCACAAAATGATGATTGCGTACATTCTACCTATAATACAAGGGGATCTAAATGTTACCTTTTCTCATTTCCGTGTTTAGATGAAAATTTAGAAGACAATCGCAGTTACCCACTTAAATAACGTAATCTTGTGAAACGAAGGACCTTTTTGGGCCATTCCGCAGAGCGACTTAAAAATGTCCTTAGAAGTTCTATTCACAACAAAGTTATTTTATCTGACTGTGAGCATTAACCAAATATATTTTTATACTTTTACGATGTAATTGTTCAAATATATATCGTGAGTATATCATCATAAGTAGGTATGTGTAGGTAATATGTTCAATGTTCATTTACCTTCAATGTTATTTCTGGGAAGTTTCTTGTATTTTGAATACAAATTCGTATAGGAAACAATAATAATTAAGTAATTATTCTTAGAAAGGTTAACAATATATCAACACCTACATTCTATTTGCTCTCAGTATTAAAATTATTTATTAACAGCGATTATGCTCCATTTAACTTAATTAAGAATTCCGTGAAAGAGTTGTGTAAGCGAACATTAAATATGTTTGTGATTAAGTCGGCTCTCGTATTTATAATAAAGCTGAGATTAATGGCGTGACGGCGGTCTGACGCACCCGCTGTCCCATATGCTCGTTAGATTTTTATATACATGCCCTGGCCCCTTTATTTGGAAGTCGATCCCACATGCCTCACGCGTTTTATTGCCCCTCTTTCCTTTCTTAAAAGCAAAGATAAAAAACCATAGACTTATTCCATTCAGAAAAGCGTAGTTTCATAAAGTGGATAATGATAACCGGTATATCATGTACCGCTGTAGAAATACATGATCGAATTAATGTTAACACGGAAGTTTGACATAAACAGAGTTATGAAAGAGGTGTTTGTTTGAATGGTTTGAATTTAGATGGGCGGGTTGTCCGTGACGATGGCGGGCGAGCGCAAAACAACGGAAACCGTTACTTTAATGTTGGCATATTGACAAACATAGTTCACACGCAAACAGCTTTCACTGAAATCGAAACAAAGGAAAGGAACAATGCGCACTTTAGCTTCCATTTAATAGAATTTAACGCGATATCGTTAAAATATATATATTAAAATTTA
>NC_052114.1:4942094-4951169 GCF_012273895.1 Zerene cesonia
AAAGGAACAATGCGCACTTTAGCTTCCATTTAATAGAATTTAACGCGATATCGTTAAAATATATATATTAAAATTTATGTTAATAATTACTGAACCAAGTACTTCATCGCGCCGTGTATCTATTTGACATTATTAATTAATATTTCTATTTCTTAAACGGTGAAGGAAAACATCGTGAGGAAACCGGCATGTCCGAGAATTAAAAGTTCGACGACATGTGACATCTGCCAACCCGCACTTGGCCAGCGTGGTGGATTATGGCCTGAACCCTCTTAGGAGGCCTGTGTCCCAGCAGTGGGAACATATATGGGCTGATGATGATGATGATGATGATGAATTAATATTTCATTTGAACACGAATTCATTTCTCGGAAAATCAGAAATCTTTTGACGCTTGATCGGTAATAATCTCATATATTACAGTCATCTGCGTGAGTGATTTTTCTTCAAAACGCATTAATATCTTTCTTAGTTTTACTATTTCCATTCAGATTTTATGATACCTTACTAAAACGAAGGATATATTATTATCTGTAAAGTTTGATCGTACGAGAGGTAGACACAAACAAACATCGCAATTTGCCATTTCAAAGTAGGTACTCGTAACTTATAAAGAGCAGTCATTAGCGAGGAATCTTACGTAAGTTAGTCACATTCCCGAAATGCCGTTCCAAGCATAAATCCTATCATATACGATTACGCCACAAAATATCCCCTAGGAACAATTTTATGATGTATAGGTATGTTTTATTAGCTCCAGCGATGCACACCTTGCTTTTGGAATAGCTATTCGTGGATACGGTTTATCGCACTATTTTATAGTTAAACGAGCTTCGCCTGGCCAACTCTAATTGAGGTACTAATTTTCAAGTTTACTCATTTATAACTAAAGTAATTTTTGATATGTAAAATTATTAGTTACAAATAAACAAAAACACAAAAAATTTACACCACGTTTATTTGATTTATTCGAACATAAATTTTATGTATTAACAATTATAAGCGTTTATTTTTTAACAAAGATTGATTGCCGAGAACGGGTATTTAAGACATAAACACAAATATCCTGTATCGTTTTATTGCAAACAATATTATTTACATCATAACTCATCTTTATCGTCTCTTAGCAGGACAGACAACATTATACTACATAACGAGTTGGTAATACATAAATATACTATTACTCTTTTCGTATAGATTTACAGAACAGTTATTTTTCCTAAAAATTGCAAGGTATTGTGATAGTTTTGCTTATTCACAAACAAAATAAGTGAGTTTAAAATGACGTCAAGTTTAACATATTAATCCGTCTTTATTTTTGTACCCCTTCGCGATGTCGTTATAGGAAAATGTGTTCTTAAATTCGGCATTACAATAAATTAACTTTAAGTTCATGCGCCGTAATTTAACTGTTATTTACTGCGGAAAATTTCGACACAAAGGACCACACAAAGGTTTATACGAAAACTTGTTGTTTTAATACCGTTGGTTTACCGTCATGTATCACTGTGCAAGACCGCGTCGCCCGCAGTTCAGTTTTACTCGTGACACCTACTTACAACTGAGAAAACAGTCGTTATCTAAACGCAAGGAACACAAACTCCTCATATTATATATGACTTGGCGGCATAAGATGAAATTAATTATTACCCTGCCTTTTGCCTTACATAAATCTCGAGTGGTGCGGTGAATCCATAAGTAATTAATTAAACATAGCGTGGAGGTACGACTGTTTGTGGAAATCAAAGGCATGGCAATTGTAACACGATGTAATTTTAATATTAATTTAACAATCATCGCAAACTCTTTAAATCTCATGCAAAAATAAAATCGCCATCATTATGAACAAATACAAAAATTACTTTTTACTCAGTCTCTATGAGTTATACGAGTTAATATTAGACACTGTCGAGTGCTCTCTAAGTGTACTACTTTACGGTCGGTAGATCCCACGATCTCTCCCGCCTTAATTACGTGAAGGATGATACATGTTTCAAACTGGCACCTGTGAAGTATGGAGCTAAGTTTATTTCTGGAGCATCCGGCGCTGGCCAGCTGTCCGGTATGTTAATATGACGACAGCCGTTTGCCCTGTCACTTCTTCCCAATCTCCGACTGTATAAATTAAATGTCACTTTCCGTGAAATGGACTACTTATATTCCAATATTCATTTTTATGTCTGTAAATCTTCGCTTCTTTAAACAGTGCAGACGATTTCATCTCGAATATTTCTCTTTATAATTTTATATTGAATATTTTGTAGAGAAGTGCTGTATATAGCAGAGAAATACAATTACTACTAAAGGAATCTGTTTTGAAATAGTTACGTTTATTGCGATATCTTCTATACCTATTGGTGTTTATTCGTATAATGGTATATGTAATATATATTTTTATTTGCTACCTTATTAGATTTTGCTAGGTAGCAAGACACGTTTGTCAAAAATCATAGCCTAGTAATATGATAATAAGAGATGTCTACTCACACACGCCTCCGTATTTTTCACAATCTTGACATATATAGAATATATGATTAAATTACGAACATAAACGAAATGGCTCATGAAAACTGTGACGGGTCTTAAGATGACATGCAAATCACCCGTTTATTAACGTCACATAAACAGCACAGAAAATAACCCAATCTTTACTCTTAGCAGGATAAACTGAATATCTTTTCAACTTTATAGTCGCTATATACCTAAACAGTACGTATGTATGTGTGTGTCCATACTAACAATACTTATATATATGTAGGTGTTCTTTTAAAAGTTGATATGTTTCAAATTAAACATTAGTATTAGACTATATTTGAGGATCATGGAAATATATTTAGGACACTATCCAAACAAAAAATATTGAGGACAATCCGAAAAATTTGTTATATCACTGCTACGCAGTATGCATGTTTCGTAGAAAATTTATAGCACCGTAACGTTTATGAAAACATGATGAATGAAATCTAGTTCGAAATAGAAGATATAAATATGACAAAGTTATTCTAGCAGTTGAGAGTTGAAATGAAATATTAGGAGAAAGATATAAAAACATGGACTGTGCTTATTTTGTAAAAGTTGTCACGTCGCTATGTTTGCGGCGATGTTTTATTTTCCTCTCATATTGCTTTTGATACAAGGTATATTTATAAAAACGGAACATGGCAAAAGCAATGTATTTCTTATTTGTAGAAATTTCTCGCATTTATCGTGCTCGTTTCAAAGTTTCATTTTAGATGTTCTTTATTTCTTAGGCTTTACCTCGTAACTACGTTTTACAATGTAAAGTACCCATTTATGTTCACGAAAGGCTAAAGTAACACAAATTACGACTGCGTTTGTATTGGTTTTGTTCTTCTTTCGACAATATATCCTACAATGTTACACCCATTTCAACGAATGGATACATTCGTGAGGCGAACGTAGAATATTTGCGTTAAAAAGTATGTTTAAATCCTATTGTTATAGCGACAGGGACTATCTATATATTGCACAATTCTTTTATATTGAAGTGTAAGCTGTCATTTCAAATTAAATACGAACGGATTTTATCAAAGTTAATTTTTATATTACAAAAGAATGTTTAATTTTTCGTAGTTTGTAGAAAAATAAAAATATTTCATACATAAATTTAGACAAGAATGCTAAACAAACAGAACTTCAAAATAATTCCAACATTCATAATATATATATAATATTTTTGCTATCGCTGCGGCAAGGGAAATTCATATGAAATAATACTTTGTAGGCAAAGCGATCGGGCTTGCCCCGCGGGAAACATAAAACTGCTAAGCCTTCGTCTAAATTGAGAAACTTGTTGAAAAATCTCACATAAGGGATAAACAGCTTTATAATATAAACGTAATCATAAGTAACTATGACTTTGGTTATATTAGAGTAAGCAAAGCAAGCCGATCTTGCTTCATCTGTTACATAAGTTGTATAGTTTTGATGTCAATATAACGCGACTCGGAACGTATATTATGTTAAACTACCTTAAATCTATAATGTTCTCTCCACAAAGGCACATATACATTGTAAAGTAAATCCGCTGAGATCCGGGATTTGTTTATAGTAATACACATTTCAAGTCATGTAGTTAGTTACCGTAGCGGATACGGCGAAGCTCTCAGGAAAGCCAGCTACCGACAAATCCTATGTACTTTTGTGTGTAAAATCCATAAAAAATGTTTTCAGGCTTCGGCACATACTCTACACTACGGTTTCTTTTAAAAATTCAGTACGAAAAATTTCCTTCCTTTTTAACCTTTTTCCTGATGAAAACTTTATATTCACGTAAGGAATACAGTTATATGTTTGTATCGATCTATTTCTATTTGCCTAATTAAGAATTTTCTTTGTAAATATTTTATATTGTAGTTGTGTTTTATAATAATTTATAATTTTGACCTGTATTAATAAGTTTAACTATGCGTTTTATATTAATAAATTTTTTATTTTATAAGAATAAGGACAAATATAGCCTAATGATCGTGATTTTTGTAATACTTCTTTTATGTTAATTTAATGTGAGAACTCAATTATTAAAATTCCTACATATGAATAAAATCTTAATACTTGGGTTATAACATACGTTAGAATACTTCGGGACTTTACAGATTAGTATTAAAATGTCACTTTAACTCATGGCAACATTAAACAACTTTTTTAAAAGAACCATATGTATTATTTTCTTCTATACTTATCAAATAACCAACTTCTATGAAGATATTTACAATCTATTACTCAGTTTTCATAAAAGTTTGCCATCCAGGTCTTTTTTAATGTTAGAATGTGCTACTGAGCTAGTGGTTCATATTAAGCGATCACAACCGCCCATGAACATTTGCATTATGGGGCCTCTGTGTTGTCCGCTTTCAAGACTGTGGCTAAGGAACGGACTGACGATAGGAATTAATGAATGGACTGGGAAGGGCGAGAAAAAGGAAAGAAGCTTCGGGCAACCCCTAATCGCATACTATTTCTATTCGTATGCTATTCGTATGCTATTATTCACGCCGACTGCTGCTGGTCTACTTCGTAGCTGGGCACGCGTATTCGACTCCCACTGCGTTCATTTATAGGCCATTTTTATTTTATTCAACCAACAGTTTTTACTTAAGTGCGTTTCATTTTCGCTTATTTACGAATACTGCTAATATGTATTATGAATGAGAGAGTTTGTTATTTTTGTTACATTGTGATTTAACTTATGTATCAGAATAGATCATAAGCTATAGAAATATTTATTTTTGGTGAAACAGTGCGGAAGTAAGTACTTAATTGATGGTAAACAATAATGTATGAAAAGTGATGAGAAAATCATTACTGATTAAAATTTTTTAAGCACAGCTCAATAACGCTGAATTTATTTAATGCCCCATTATAGATGCTTATGATTTTTAAATAATAAAATTTCCCCTTCAGCACGCTACGTTAAGCTCATCCCAGATGTGTTGCGGGAAGAAACTAATTAACCACTTCCCTTTCATGGTAAAATAAACTTTAAATGAATGAGGGAACCGCGCGTGAAATCGTTTTTAAAAATACAACACGATGATACAACCACATCTCGCTTTAACAGTGCGTGTTGATCGATGATGTCAAATGGCTTGAAAATGTTCACATATTTGTCTGTAAGACGCCAGACATGTATCGAATGTTAGAATGACAAATGTCTTGACACGGTTGTTTTGTTGATAGATTTTTCGTGAAAGTTTTACACCTTCACTTGTATCTTTACAAACTTCTGTTTTGAACTTTGTAAGATAACACAAGTAATAAATAATAATAAATATGTTAGAAAAAAAGGTTTTTAAACGATAATTACTCTTTGTATATAATTTGTCTTTTCGGTTATTATTTAAGATGTAAAATAAAATTATTCAATAAATAAATTTGTCGCATGACTTTCATACCTTCTATATTTGTGACTCTGTCAGTGTGTTTCCAACCTCACATCCCATCTCGAAAGTTATCTTGCATTCATTTTTTTTGTTATTTGCAAAATATTCCCCAAACGTTACTTAAACTTGTCCCGTATGTTGTATCAGATTACGATGCTCTTGTGCACAGCTGAAAGGATGTACCATTGAGTTTATATTTTTATGAAATAACAAAACTCGCCTCAACAAAGCTAACTAGATGTTTGACGCGCCGTATAAATGCATTATATCACACGACCGATTATGTAAATTGGCGATGGCACGCAGTACAGTAACGTAGTTTGTCGAAATATGCGGTGCAGTATTGCGATGACACATGACCTGACATCATCGTCCCGCCGAGAGAACTCCCTAGCGAGAGGGGTTATTATGTAAATACCAGTAAGTAATAGCCCATTACTCTCCTACTGTGGACAGAGACTGCTATCATTGGAGCTATTTCGACGAACAATACATGATGTAATATAACCTATATACATTTATTAAGAAATTCTTGATAGTTGTTAATATATACCTCAAAGCATTGTTTGCTTTGACACTTATGAAACACACATAGACGCAAACACATACCTTAATCACAAGCTTTCAGAGATTCTGATTATCATGCTTTATTAAGAAAAATGAACCTGATTATAATTAAATTTTAAAAAATATGTTCAATCCTTCGTTATAAAATCTATTTAATATCGAACCTGAAAATTTTTGAAAAATGCGAGTTATATTTTCATACATGCGGTTTACTTTAATTAGCGTTACCGAACTGTACAAACGACTAGCGCTTGTCACGCGTTTCAATATGGATCGGCTGAAATTAAAAGTTACACATTAATTAACCCACAGCAAAACGGACGTGGATTTATGTCGACTCGCGGCTCTGATCGTATTAATAAAAGACGAAAGAAGTGGGGAAGTCGCAGGGGCAGGGGCGTCAAAATAAACGTAATTAACAACTTCCACAAACCCACAACTTACCTCAATCAATGCAGATCCTTGTTTAATATTATACTTTACATTTCAATGAATTTTAAAGTAACCTTTTAAAAGAGACTGTAGGGAAAATTATTAAGCCAATATAATGTATTTAATTCATGTATCAAAGATTGTTAGTATTTTGCAAAGTAAAAAAAAAAGGAAATTTAATTAAAAAAATATAGATCATGGACCTTTTGGTTCATTTGCTTTTATTACACGCTTTTTATTAGCTTCACCTGTATGTTTGTTTGTAACCGACTTCTTTGGGCGCGATTTTGACCCACTTTAAACGGCCAGATTTCGTTAAAACTTTGTAGATTTATTGAGGACCGATGACAATACACTAATTTGATAAAATTATTCCATTTTTCCATTTGCAAAATATGATAAAAGCGTGTTTTTTAGTTTTTTTTTAACTATTATAATATATTATTTTTACAATTAAAGCAAATAGAGTAAAATTTATGCACAGCGTATATGTGTATTTTTGACATAAAACTGCATTTCTTAGAATAGCCACAATGCCATTACTTCCATATTAAGCTAATAACCTACAACTGGTTACCCACTCGCCGCATGATTAGTACCGTCCACACATACGCTTTTAAGGCGGCACAGGTGTGCAGAAATAATATTATTTCACATTAGTCCAGCTAAGAATTTCTAATTTTCAAACAAAAGCACCGTATAATTTCGGCCGCAATGTCCCAGTCAAAGCCACACCAGTACATCCAACGTACAAAGAGACGTTTTTACTTACTACGACGAAAAGCCGACATTTTATGTTTCTCGTTAGGTATATATCTTACAAAATCGTGTGATTATCGTAGCCGCTTGGGACGATGTCTAAAAGTTCCACGCTTATTATTTTAAGTAATCGCTGAGCTTTACAGCCCGGCGACGTTTTCATTTTTAGTGCGTACTGCGTACACGATCGTATGCTACGATTTTATTTCAGACTGAATTAAAAATAAGTATATTTTTAGTACTATGAATTGCTTGTTCATTTAAAAATATACCGATTTTATCCAATGTAATAATTTTATCTTAAAGAGCGTACCTACTAGAAGAATTTTTACTAAACAGTTGATAACATGAAAAATTCTTAATTCATATACCTACCTATTTATATAATCGTTGCTATTCTCATAAATATTATAGTGTGTTTACTTGTCTGTCTTTTTTGTACGCCACAATGGAGCTATTTGATACAATTTTTTGTAAGGAGATTGTAATGAGGCTAAAGAGCGACATTAACTTCTACAATGATGAAGCATCTCATTCACACGAAGTCACGGGGAGAAAGTTAGTGTGTTATATTTTAAAGTGATATTATTTACTCTCTATGGTACAAGTTATATTAAATTTTAGGTAAATGAAATGAATGAAAAGGTATGAGTTTATATTATATCAAACTTAAATTTTTTATCTTCTATGATATGAATATATCTAATGCTAGTCAAAGGATGAAACATGTCATTCCCGTGGGAATTTTCATACCTTTAAGACTCCTAGTTATCTCAGGATACTTCCAAAAATCTTACCAAAATTTTCTCCATTGCGTCAATGCTATTATTATTAATACGAGTATATAGTGTAGATTCTTAGTAGAATATAATTCAAGTGAATTCGTACCTACTCCTCAATATTTTGTATTAATTAAATCTATAATATCAAAGATACCTTTGTTTCTAATATTAACATTAATTTGATATTTTCCAAAGAACTGCTTACACAATAAGTATACTATGACTCCCTGTCATATTTTATTGCTGAATTATATTTTTTATAAACCAGAATAAATAATAAAACAGAAACTTCATGCTAAAAATAAAACGCTTCATGAAATCAAATAACTTTTAATAATTATCTCTAACGAGTGGGCACTAAATTGCAAAAAAGTTCGTGTAGGGTTTCCGATAAAGCTTTGAACGTTGCGCTTCTAAAACTAATTGGTAACTCGTGCACGCTGCATTTTTTTCATATTCTATTATTATGATAGCCACTATCGAATATTTGAAATATATGTAATGCACAACTAACAAAATTTCAAAACATGGTTTGTGAAAAATCTCTATTTTTAATTTATATATACCTAGTCTTGCCATAAATATTGTAATAAAGAAAAAAGAAAATTGTTAACTGCAAATAACATTTATTA
>NC_052114.1:4952169-4995922 GCF_012273895.1 Zerene cesonia
ACTTAATATTAGGCTTGTATTGTTTATTTTCCTTACCCTCACTAATACACTTTATCAAATCTGCGGTATTCCAATTTCCTTCAAAGCGGCGAGAAACTTATCCACTCATTCCGTAATTTTTACCTCAGATATTCGTAATACAATATCGACTTACATAGGTATATAGGACAAAGTATTTATCTATATATATTCCCGTTTGATCTGAAAATCCACAATGTATACTAAACGGGAATGCCCTGTAACTATTAGAGGTTTTTCAATTACTGAACTTATATGTAGATGCGGGTTTTCCTTCGGTATGATCTAATTTTGTCTCAGTAGGAAGGCGGTAAAGCGGTGTAATGGGCCCGAACAAAACGGCTCTGATTTATTGAGGGCACGCAACCCAACTCGCTCTGACATAAATAGAATGTGGCAGATAGAAAGGGTTATGAGAACTTATTATTACAAGTTAATTATGCAATGAAATGCAGTAAAACCCCACTTTAAAGATGAGCGTAAAAGAAGTCTTTATTTCTTATATTTGCGTTAGTGATTATCAAATTAATGTACCTACTATCGGTACATAACAAATAATTCCATCTATTAAAATGTGTGTAACCCATTCTTAATATCAAATCATCAAATAATTCTCAAATGAAAAACCACAAAGATTTTTTTTTTAAGAAAAACAAAAGAACAAATTTAAAGAACATGGTTTGAATAATTTTCAAGAGATTAAACAAAAAAGAAATCGGCCTATCTTATTTGGCTGGAGACCAATGTGATATGAAATTTTCATCCCAAAATATTTGCATTAACATATTGTTATCATTCTCATTGTATATTACATTGTTGGCACGATTCGACGAAACAATACTGGATCGTTTAACGGCAGCAGACTCGCAAGTCGTAACTAAGAAATTTGAATAGCAGTAAAGCAGGGATGGAATTTGGTAGGACATTCCAGGACCATTTCAAACGCTTTCTGTGTCGGTATTTCATACGTGAGGAGTATCGAGTGTGTATAATATTTGAATAAAATAGAGTAACGAGATCCATATTATGAAAAACGTGGATTAGGGCACATCGTTATTTACAGTTCTTATTATAAGGTGACAGAATAGATAGGTCAATTTGAATCTCAATTTTACACGATTCGTAAACGACGTTCACAAATCGGCATTAATATCCACAAGTTAAAAACAAGAGATTTTCAATTACCATTTTCATAGTTCAAAAAGTTAAATAAATGATTATTAAAAAAATATATAACCGCCTTCAAATCGTCAGAAAAAGGCCAAATTGAAATGGGACCACATGTAACGCACCAGCTTTTAAATTAAAAAAAAATCATGAAAATTGGAAGTTCCAATAAACAGTTAAGAGATAACCAAAACAAAAGAAAAACAAAATCGAATTGATAACCTCAATTAGATAAAAAAATTCCTCCTATTTTAGAAATCGTTTGAATAACACAATAATTAAGTGCCGGTTATTAAAAATGGCAATTGTGTTTAAACATAAAACATACAAATTGTAATCAAATAACTATTTTTTTTACACTACTTTATTTTGATATCAGTTTTACAATTATGTTAATAAAAATCTATGACTTAAACAATTTTTTTTCACAAATCTATGACTTAAACAATTTTTATTTTCAGACATGTCTAAAAAGCAATCCAAATCATCATGTTATTACTATAAAGGGCGTGACATCAAAATTTAACAGCTGTACGTATTACAGAATATATAATACATATTTATAGGAAATATTGCTCTCAAACAAAACTATTGTTTTTAATAATACTGTTTCGATAATATACTCTGTATCTTTGATTTTCGACGTATAAAAGAAGAAAAACTTTTTATGGTTCGTAAACCCAATTGATCCTATGAATTGACCTTGTCTCCTTTCGATCCGGACGCCACGTAATAAATAAAATCGCAACGCGCACTGATTTCAGCTTTATTGGGGCTACGTTTATATTTTTTATAACTTTATGAGATACAGAGATTTTATGTTTTTTGTTGTATTTCTTTACCTTTAGGTGCCGTATACTAAAACATAATCCCTTGAACTAAACGTAACGAGCTGGATATTTTGTCTTAGGTATTCAGAATTGTTCGTGTTCAAACTCAAACCTCTAACTCATATATTTGTTTAATCAGTTAGACTTCTTATAGCACTTTTGAATCGTCATAATATAGTTTCTACAGAGAAGAGGTTTTACTATTTTACCATTAAAACAAAAAATTGGTTCAAACTTATTTACGTTTTGTAAATTATTTTTAAAGAATCTATGAAATAAAAATCAATGGCAGAATTCATTTTCAACTCTTTACTATACAAGTGGAGGGCATCCGATACCTACTTAAATTTATGATATCTGAAGAAAATTTTTACCTTAATTCGGAGATAAAAGGAATTATAAATCAAAGCTTCAAGTCCGTTGTAAATACCCAAATATAAAATATTCAATATTTGTGTAGGTAGATAGATATGTACCAAAAACTTATAGCACTAATATTAAAAACCTCGAATAGCAATGCCAATTGATTTTCTATATATTAATTACTAAATATAGTTTTTAAACCGCCGGAAATATCATTTTCTTACTAAATCCTAATTAAAAATAACTTTATAATTTCAATTCGTGTTTTCCTAAAATTAGATACAAGGTAGCAATAAAGTAATTAGAAAGAGTTGAGCAAGTTTTAGTAAACAACTGAAAGGGTGTGTTATTGGAAAACAGATGGAGCAAGAAAGTTCTTAAACTCAGTTAAATCAAACGAGCACAACACGAGTCAACGTCTCGAATAGCTGTTGGAAACAGGTCTATGTAAAATTAACTTCCTTTATTAATTAATGTAGGTACTCTCGAATATTCAAGTATATTTACGTTACCGGAATCCCAATATAATAATATTCAATATATTTTTAAATTTATGCTGCTGATTTTTGAACTTATTCATCGAATCACGAGCTAAGCAACCATTTCAAATATGTGTTCTAATTGTTCGAGGTTTTGACGTTTTAGAGATGACATTTTTATTTTACTGTGTAGTAACTAGTAAACTTTTATGTTATCTGTGGTAGTAAATGTAAGTTTTAACCAAGGATTGAAAAATCGCTCACTGGATTAACAGAAAATAATATAACGCGCTCGATTAAATATTACTTTGGAATGGCATAAAAATATATTCCTAACTTGATGATAACTATACGTCTTTTATGAAGCTTTCGTGAGAGTACTTGTACAAATTTATGGTGTGTAAATGATGCTAGTGATCAATATGCATTATGCAAATGCATACCAGCGTTATCATATTAAAGTGAAAGGTAATGCAACGGGATTAACTTATTCCATTGAGTAGGTTCTATTAAAGTAATCAGTACTAATAATATAAAGCTGAGGAGTTTGTCTGTTTGATTAAAGCGCTAATATTGTAAAATGCTGTAGCGACTTTGATAATTCTTTCACCGTTTGATATATACATTATCCCTGGGTGCTATAAGCTACATAATATATATGTACCACTGACGAAGACGAGGCGGTTCGCCAGCGTTTTTTTTTTATAAATTTAACTGTTAAAGTTAGAGCAGTGTAAAGTCTATTAATAGCATGGGAAAAATATTACAAACAACATAACCGTTTCGATTTTGTCGAAAGGCAAGCAAGGTTATCACGTCAAACAACTATATGTAGATAACCTATAATTCCAAGTGTTATTTGTTATTTTCTTGCAATAAAAATTAATTCAACACTGTATGGCAAAAGCTATATAATATATATATATATAACACACAAAATTTTCATGTTTTTATAATATCTTTTGTAAGAAAGCGTCTGCCCGTGTGATAAAAACACAAGCGTCACTAGACACTTCATTATATCTAGTAAATTTGCACTTATTTCCATGAGAAACGTCAGAAATAACAGAATACAGTCTTTTA
Source organism: Zerene cesonia (assembly GCF_012273895.1). Classification (NCBI taxonomy): domain Eukaryota; kingdom Metazoa; phylum Arthropoda; class Insecta; order Lepidoptera; family Pieridae; genus Zerene; species Zerene cesonia. The sequence goes on from NC_052114.1 coordinate 4,956,110, forward strand.
TATATTCATTCCTGAAATGTTGATGGTGGGGACGAAAGTTTAGACGAAAGTGCGTTATTTATTGTGCTGGGCAGCGCCACGCGTAGAATTTACGTAGACTGTTTCCATTGTTACGTTTTACAAAACGACAATAACAAATGTATTAATAGATTTGTAATTAATAAAATACCACTAATAGGTACCTTTCAAGCCTCCAAGATTCAAGATTAGTACACCGCATTTAAAAAACCCTCATAGGAGGCCTGTGTTCCAGCAGTGGGAACATATTTGGGCTGATGATGATGATGATGATGATTAAAAAAATTCATAGATCTGCAATCCTATCCTACCATATTCTACTAATATTAAAAATGCGATAGTTAGATAGATGTATGTGTATGTGTATTTTGTTACGCTTTCACGCATAAACTATTGAACCGATTGCAATGAAATTTGGTACGTAGATAGCTGGACAACTGGAATAACACATCGACAACTTTTTATCCTACAGGATACATACTTACGCGGGTAAAAACGCGGGCCGCTGGTAGTTAGTCATAGTAATGGTTGGTTTTGTTCTCAATACTCTAATATTGGTATATTAGAGTATACCTGGTGGTAATGATCTGGTCTGAAAATTGTAAATTCGAAGCTATAGGTCGTAAATGGCCTGAATTGCTTCGAGAAAAGTATGGTACGGCCGTGCCACTGTTTTGTATTTCAACTGGGGGGGTTCTACGGTGCCCCCAGATCTTTAATAGATAGAAATTTTAAAAATAATAATTTCCACTTCAAAACATACCTCAAAGATTTTCATTTTGATGAATATTTATAGTATTTTAACAACAACAAAAGCGAAACAAAAACTTTCACGTATTACGTGAAAATATAGTGTATTCTAAGTTTTAACTTACGACAGTAGTTGCAGACAATGTGATGTGCAGGGTAAGTGACGCCTATTGAAATCAGCTTTCGAGCGGCCGTCGAAAAATAGCTTTTTGAAAGCCGTATATTTTGAACACGTTTGCTATAAAATCGATCTTGTTAAAATACTTTAGTTGGCGCACTCTACGAAGCTCAATCTTTGCATCCATCATATTTTACAAAATATGCCTATATTTTATTGCATCGTAAAATTTACAGCCACAAATCGCAAGCTATCGGTATCTTATAGTGTTAAACGAGCAATTCTATATATATATATATATATAATTGGAATCTCGGAATCGGCTCCAACGATTTTCATGAAATTTAGTATATAGGGGGTTTCGGGGGCGATAAATCGATCTAGCTAGGAAGGAATCTTTTTTAGAAAATGTCATATTCGTGTTTTATCGACTTAAACTTAGCGACTCTAAACTCGAATAAGTACCTAATACTAATACTAACATCTATTGGCGAATAATAATACTAATACTATTTTTTGACGAATAATTAAAGTTCCAGCAGATGGCGTTGTTAAGTAACGAAGTCAATGAGTGTTTGCTTTGAGGTTAGACTAATTGTATACATAGTTTTGTGTCTTCTTAATGCCTAAACGATCTTGGAAAAAACGCTTATAAACAATCTAACATCACGAAGTTAAACCGAGCAAAACTCGGTCATCCAGGTACTAATATAATTATGTCTGTAATTGTATCTTTCATTAGGCAAGAACCCAGGTGGTGATAGACTTTTTTATTGCAGAAAAAGGAACTTTCTAGTCAAACCATTATTCTTTTTCTATGAAACAATGGGTGATTCAACTTACAATTAAACAGAACGTTCGAAGACAAATAAAAATATACGTTAAGGAAAACGCGTCAAAAACTTAGAACTAGTACCATGGGCATTCATTTGCAACTAGTTCTAATTAGGGAAAATGCGTTGAAACGAAAAGCAGTGTTTAACGATATCACATAAATGGAGATGGAGGTGAACGCAGTTCAAAGTTATAAGAGTTTTATTATAAAGGTGACTTATAGCTCCGATTTCACATCACTTTCCCCGGTTCGCAGGTGGACGTAGCGTTCGCGTCTGAATATTTGATGTATCGCCTTAACGCCTCGCTGCTATTATAATATACCAGCATTAAACATGGGCATAATACCTATTTATCGAGCAAACACCGGCGAACTTCGTAAGGTGTTTAAGATGCTTTTATCAAGTTTCAATAGGTGCTTTACATTATTTACGAGTATAGTATAAATTCATTAGTTTAGTTTCAGAATAAATTTTTTATCACCATTATTATCAGCCTATTTATTTATCTCCACTGCAGGGGCACACACAGGCCACACACACAGGCGTTTAGGTGTGTTACCGTGAAATGCAACGTCACTCTAACCCTAGGCCATTATACACCACGTGGCCAAGTACAGGTTGGTAAGTGAACGTCGAACTTTAGATTTTCGTACGTGCTGATTTCCCCACGATGTTTTATTTTATCGTTTCGAGTAGTCAATGTATTTATTATATGTGCTGTGTGGTAACATGTTTGAAATTTTAATAGATTATGTGTCTGCTTCTGGGCTTACTAAATACTACGCAAATTCTGAAAGCGACTAAAATTATTATAACCTCTGTATAACATTTGGAATTTTTAATTTCTTTGAAAAAGAATTATTATTGAATCTTCACAAAGACAATGTAATTCAAAGACTAATCTCGGCGTCTGCAGTAAAGGGAATCCTTGGTAGCAATTTATGTCTGAAATTGCTTGCAATTGTTTGATAAGCTTCCTTAAACTTAGTGTGATGAGATTTAATGCAAATACGAAAGATAAAATAAAATAAATTTGTAAGAATAAAAAATATTGTTACAGTTTTTACTATAAATTTGTGTAAATATTACACATTATGTGGAATGAAAGCATGTAATATTCTGAAAAAAAAAGCTTGAAAAAATAGCATATGAAATATATCGGCGGATAACTGTACATTTATTGAGATGTTAAATAGTAAACACAAACATAACGTTGATTGCGCCCACCATGCGATATCAGTTGTTACGCGACATACTAAAGAACCATCGTCCATGATATCTACTTTGTTGATAAAGTTTAATTTAACGATGAATTTAAATACTACAAGCCAGAGATTATATCTTTTACCTTAATCACGTAGTATTAAAGAACTTTTAGATTTCCTTTAAATCCAATCACCTTCTTTTTCACACAAAAGAACACCCATCCGCACAGATTTGTATAATATTGATACCAATTGCAAAAAGTTTTACTTAGAATGCCAAATCTCATGCTCATGCATGTTATAGTATGTATAATTTATACCGATCGATTGATTTGATTGTTTCATAATTCCCAATACTTTAACTATTTCCATTACTAGAATTTTTGGAGGTTTATTGTTGGTTATCAATACAAAAGCAATAATAAATAGGTACCTATTGAGTAAGTACTGACTCAACATCAGTACTTATTCATTACTTGTCCTTCATTTTCCACGAAAATCCTATTAATTAAAACAGTTGAGACATAAACGTTAAACAGACAATTTATCGGAAAATAAGAATCCTGAAATTTTTATAACAAAATTTCTGGTATTTTCAATTTTCTAATTTTCCTAATTAAAATTAACAAGGTGCGGGACTGTTCAGATGTTTTTCACTGTGATTCAGGTTCTATACATTTTGTTGGTACGATTATAAAATTTACCGACTTCTTTATTCCCCGCTATGGTATATTGACGTTATTTGGCGCGGAAAATATGAAAGGGATTACTAGAGCAATGTAATGGAACAACGACCGTATTATTATCCATCAGGTGTGGTTGTACGCTTAATTGTACGGATGATTGCTTTATTTCTCGTGAAACATTACTCTTTTATAATTGCATTTGGTTCGCAGTAGGTAGGTAATATAACTGATTGTACAGAAGTCTTATATAAACTTATGTTATGTGGAATAACTTGTTATCTTGTAATCTTTTAGATGTTATATTGGATAAATCAGTTGTGCCAATAAAGGTTACGTTCATGTGGAGAAAGTACGACGTAACTCACGGAGTCATCAAGTATTAAAATCAAGAATCAAACAGTCACATTGGAATCTCTTTCGTTTTTTTTGGGAACGTCAGTTAAAATCCGGACTGACTGCGTGATCTATACAGAAATATTTGTCCTAAATAGATCTGAAATGGGATCAATATTAACTATAAATATTAGAATTTTTTTTTTTCTTATAACAAATTAATATTGTGTTATATTATGAAAATGTATGTTTAGTTGCATTGGGAGACTAGGATTTTACACATTTGATTGACAAAATTAGTTATTTGGGAAGCATTCAATCAGTTCTATTTTTGAGAAATTTTTAAAGAATAGAAAAAAATTGATCACGAGGCGGGATTCGAACCCGCGTTTCTTGCCTAACCGTAGCAACGCCTAGCCACTCGGCCACCCGTGATCCCGCCACAGTAATCGAATTTCCGTTCTATCTCTGCTTCTGTCACTTTTCAACTCACTAACTATACATATTATATCACGTATCATATCACACACAAACATATTTATATACGACTACTTTGTTTGACATATTTTTATTAATAAAAATCTATGTGAAACGCTATAATTATTAGTGCCCACATTGCTGAGACAACTATAACTATATATCTTTCACGTTTAAATCATTTAAGAGTAAAGTGACAAAAATATGATGAAATATCGAGCATAATTAAGTCAGCCAAGCTCCACCGCAGGCGTCTGCAAATATAGTTATTTGACAAGATAGGTTCCCGCTTGTATTTAATCAACCTGAAGATGTGATCTAGCTAATGATTTATTTAAAATTGTGAACATGGATACATAATAATCCAATTTTATAAATATTAAAGTTATTTTTTAAATAGAGTATGGGCTTCAGTTTTTAAAAAAGAAATGGTTATCCGGCAACGAATTCATACACTTTTTTTTCAATTTGACAATTATTGTCCATATTTATAACAATTGTCATGCATATATAGCATAACATACATGTACAAATACAATATATTTGTAGCATTTAAACACCACATCATCTCATGTAATATATTTTAGTAGAATTTAGCATAGCGGCCTGTACTATGTTCTATTTCCGTATAGCAACATGGGTGGCTGAGTCATAAATCAACACAATTTGTTCCGAGAATCTGACTGACGCTTCGTAAATTATGAAAATATGGTATGAAATTAAAAGAGCGGATACTGTCGATTCCCTCCATGTTGAAGACATAAATATTTCACCATTGTAAACATTCTCTTTCATAGCATCCAAATACATTAGTATAATTTATAATCCATTTTATATGTGTGTATCCTTTATTAAATGTTTAAAAATTGAAATTATATCATGCTGTCCAATCCTACAATCCTATCCTATCCTACTAATATTATAAACTAGCTGCGCCCCGCGGTTCCACCCGCGTAAGTCCGTATGCTGTAGAAATATCGGAATAAAAAGATTTTGTTTAAAATATGTTATACCAGCTGTCTACGTAGAAATTTCACTGCAATCGGTTCAGTAGTGAGTAGTAGTAGTAGAGAATGCGGAGCGCAGCTAGTGTTTAAAAATAATGGAGAATGAGATATTTGAAACAATACTTAAAACAAACTAAAAACATTAATGTTCTCAAAGTGATAAAAATATTAATCAACATCTTAGTTACTTTAAAATAAGCTTACTCAACCTTAAAAAGGACTTATAGAGTCGACAAGATCCACAAGATCCAATCGTAATATATTACTGTTTCTTAGATCACGTCTATACTTGAGTATTCTATTGGACCGTGTGTATCTCGCGTTACGTTATTTGCGCCCATTTATTTTTACGTAACGAACCTCAATAATTAAGAAAAATATCTGAGTTGTAAACGTGTTCCTGTCAGTCCATTTCCTTCAGCAGATTAGTCCTTCTGGAACTATTCACACGCTCGTTAACGTAATGGGCTAGAGCCAGAGATAAATACTTTCCACTACGACAACCCTTAAATTAGAAATACGACCGGTTGTAAAAACAGTACAAGATTTTTTTTTAATTTTCCACAGAGTACATATAGAAAGTAGGAACCACTTGCAAAGATTCTATCGTAGGGTAAAGATAATAAAAGCTTTCAAAGTTATCGTCCTCGAGCGGCTAAGTTCCAAGAATTTCCCTAATCTCATCTGCATTTAGACAATTTGGTAACTTAAAAAGATCTCAATCTTCGTAATTCAATCTGTATTGGATTTTTTGTATCTGGCGGTCGATCATGTCATCCCTAGAGTGATATCAATTATAAGAATACTTTTCCAAGCGAGTACGGGATACCAATGAGGTCACGCTGAGAATTTCATATTCTTTTCGCTTATTAAAATTTTCGTCTTCATTATTACTAAAATACTTTGTTAATTTTTGCTTTTTCTTCGTCCGTCTATATTTCATAACTTGCTAAAAGAACTTATAATGCGAAATATGCGATTAATATTTTCCACTAAAATTAATAATTTTGAACATTTGTAAATAATTGTATTAAACATATATTATAGACTTTGAAAGAGTTGTAAAAATCTAATATATATAATGTATTGTATTTCGGATGTAGCCTGTATATGCATGCGGTTAAAAATTATTAAAATATCGAAAATGGTAGCACCACTAAAGATAGCTCATAATAATAGCACGTACGTTAATAGATGGCAATTTCTCTTGTATAACCTCTTATGTCCGAAACGAAATTACGACATATACTCGATACGCTTCATATTATGATTGGGGTGACTCTATAGAAAATGCCAGATGAAAAAATAAGAATATATATTCGTGATTTAGTAATGATCTCGTGTGATCTAGTATTACTTTTTCTGTATGGAATTATGACATTGTAATATACCAAAATAAGTTAAACAGGAATACAAAAACGTTATTCTCTCTCACTCATTCATTCTTTCCTACTAGTCCCACTACAATAATAAAAGAGACAGTTTGTGAGCATGGTAGATGTATGTGTGTAAGTTTGTTGCTTTTTCAAGTGAAAACCTGAACTAAAAACTGAACGGAATTTTACTATACTTGGCAGTGATGTGGAAATTTACTAGAATAACACATGAGATATAGATAAACCTACTTGCTTATATTGTCATCTATCATAAATCAATAACATCAATAAATATATAAAACAAAACAATAAAATTCTAACAAAAAAGAAGTGCTACAAACTGAGATCCTGGTCAATTTAGGGAATGTCCGGTAAAAAGATTTCCCCTTTTGCTTTGGTAAACAGAAAAAACGCCTGCATAATTACCTCTCACTTACAGTTTAATTGGAGAAACTAATCTTTGTTTTTTACTCGTTTTCCATTCGCAGCGTAAACTTTTATTACTTTATTCGCTATAAAGGCAATCTTATTTAACGCGTTCATTTAATATAATAATAACTTCAATACGTATTCAGCACCTTCAGGTTAAATCTTGAATTAAATACACAAGTGCCACTTTTGATATCCAATTTATTCTAGCTTAGCTGAAGCCAAGATTTCTAGGTAGATATTACATTTTAAAGAGTTTTCTCCGAGACTAATAGCTTCTCAAACACCTCAATTTGCACTTTAAGATAGGGTTGGAGATAACTCCCTAAACTATTTTGTAAAATGAAATTTAACGTATGATTGTAATTATATTTGTAAACTACATTTCCAGGGGTCATAAACTCTAATAGGGAAAAGATGTTTCGGCACGATACAAACCTACGCTAGCCTCCTCGCTGTCAGTAGACACAAAAATCGATATTATAAAATCGTTCCATTGCGAGCAAAAAAGAACTACATACAAACATAATTAGGCATTTGTGGTTATTAGTATGGATAACACATACAGCCATATCCCGAATTGTAAGTGGGTATATTTTAAAATTATTCTTTATTTTATATGATGATTTTTACACCTCAATTTAGTAACCAAATTTGAAAATATTATAATCTAATTTGACTATAATTTTTAGTAATTAGTAGTTTTTTTTTAGTTTCGTTTCAATATTTAAACAAAAAAATAAAACAAAACTCAACCCGTGTATATCGTGAAAAAGCTTAAGTTGCCGTGATATACATTATCCGCTTTCTATTCATCGTATTTCTTTGTTGTTTTGTAAAACCGTCAATTCCCAACAAATGGGTAATCAATGGGCTTCGTGATATACTGCCAAACATTTGTCCGCTCATCGCGGCTGAATGGATGTAGGAGATATTTAGGTTGATTATATTGTATGTATAATCCCAAGAAAGCGGTCACCACGCAGCTATAATAAAATCAGTGTTCGTGTTCCCACAAGAGATTAACATAACGAGAGAACGAGTTAGGGAAAGTTACAGTATTCTGGAATCCCACGGGATGGGCTGAGTCGGAAATAATGAGGAACACACCAACTTTTATCGCTTAGCGAGATTAAGGCCTTTGAGATTTGCCTGTTCTTGCCTATTGAATTAAAAAAATATCTGCCGCATTGAAATTTATATAATAAATCCCATTATTTTATAATGTTTTTTTTATTCTTTATATATATTTCAATAATACGTTAAATTATTAAAGCAATAAGTCAATACTTTGAACACTTTCATAACCTTTAACTAAAACGGGGGTTTTGAAATAAGTCGTATAGATTTGTGGATGAAGTAAATAAAAATGTTTTTCTTAATTCAGTGAATTGAATCAATACCGATATCACAGGTAATATTATACTATACTACTGTAGTATGTTAATTATTACTCCAGAGATTAGTGGCGTATGACGTATATTACTTGCTGGTGCCCGCGATTTCGATCGCGTGAATTTTGAACGTGAACAAAATGGAGGAAGAACTACTTTTCTTCTCGGATTTTCTGCAGATGTCGTTAATTTCAACATCAATTGTTCAACATCTTGATTATTATAAGCAGTCAGAAAATGCCCATCAGACTAAACAATGATTGCTTAGACCTCATTCCTATACGTGTTGTATCGTAGCTGGGTTCTTGGAGGTCCATTTCAGATGTTACAATCTTCAAATTTATATTCTCAGCAGAAAAAACCGAATGGCACAATTTTTATATCTCTTATAGTTTAAGTGGCTTTTTGCGCTTGAAGTAAATTTTCAATCAACTATAAATTCTTATTTCCATTAACCGATTTTGACGCAACAATGTATTAGCAACGCTTCTAATTATACGTAAAACTGTGTGAAAACCGCGTTCAAACCTGTTGAGTAGTTTCGAAATTATAACGTACTACACAAACAGACATATCAGACAGGTCTCTCTGCCTTTCTATCTGTCTATCAAACAGACAGAAAAATCCAAAGGTTGTTTTTGGTTTCTGTTACACTCCTTTAATGACCCTGTATCAGTTTTTTGAAAAAAAACATTTAATATACAGACACTCGATTTTTAGTGTCTTATTATGATATGTATAGATTAAAATTGCCCAAGTATACTAATGTAGATACAGTAAGTTTTACAAGTGTAGTAGATTCTGGCTGAAAATTCCAGAGTCATAATTAATACTCGAAGAGGTCTGACTAAGAGGGGACTGTATCTGTATTTTTAAGTTTTTCTTAATAATTTCTTAATAACTAATGTTGTGAGAACTAAATAAAGATGATTTTTATTATAATTTTTTTATTTACTGTTCAAAAAGGCAAATAATAAATAGTGTCAAGAGATTTAATCAATTTTTATTTTAATAAAAAAATTATATCACAGCTTATTCTGTATTGTAAATAATACATTAATTGTACGTTTTGGTTATATACTGTTTTGTAAATAATTGAAATAGATAAGTGTTTTATAATGCAAGCAATAGAAACAATTAGACACTAACAATATTTAGAAAATTTTCAAATATCGTCTCAGTGACAGCGTCAGACATTTAATTCAATTAAGCCAGTACTAAAATACCCAATTAAACAATGGAAGCATTTTTAAAGAGTCGTCTTAACTGGCACTAAGATTGAAACATTGCTAATTGCACGTAATTAAACTAAATGATAGCAGGAGCTAAATAAGGTGTTAATGAACATCTTGATTTTCCTTCACAAATAAAACAAAAACCTAGTGGATATTGATTTTGTTAATATTTCATTTGAGGATAATTATTTATTTATTAGACACAATAGCTGTGTAAAAAAATCCCATGTAAAAGTACCCAACTGAAAAGTGAACAAAATGTATGTGGGAGTCGAGCACGCTTCGGCATAAAATGGGCCAGCTCGCAACTTACCAGCATCAGCACCAGCCCCATACCCGTCGAAGACATAAAAAAAGGGATTAAAAAAATCTTCACAAGTTTAAACAAGTGCAAGTCAACATAATCAATTTCTGTACCATTCCATAGATAATATCATAAATACTTTATACTATTCAATGTAAAAATAGGTAGTAATGTGATTTTATAACAGACTATTTTGCCGCCAAATCCCTTCGTTCTTATATACCAATAAATATAAAGAAAGATTAAGGACTAATATATTCAATTATGTATATCCCATATTGCTTATGATTGTACAACAGATTACAGATCAACACATTGAAATTTCTCGTAGCAACTACGCTTCTCTCCATAATTTGAGTGGGATGTCACTATTAAGTAATGTAGTACGCATAATAATGAAACATTTACCTGTCGTCGAGAAACAGGTGACTGTTAAAGTACACTGCCTCCTTTATTTCATGACTGCTATTTGAAATCTCATCATCCCCGGTAATATAGAGCAAGTTTTTATTTTACGATTTTTTAATGACATTGGCAGGTATAAAGTCTGTACTTAGATACGCGTAATATATAATGTTCTATATGAAAGACTTTAATGGAGTACTCTTTGCGGAATGCTAATGTACAGTGAGTAAATAGGAATACATAGGTATGCATTTTTTTATATAACTCAATATCATAACGTTGATTAAACCTAACAAAAATGAAAAAGAAAGAAACGATATCAGATTGGCGCATTTGGCAAAAATAGTATATTTATTGTTGTGCTTTACAACACCAACTCCAAAGAAACAATATATTTTATATATTAATGCTTCTAAATAATGTTAAAATTGTACAGGGTAAGTTAAAAAGTGTATATTAATTCACCAAAGCGCCCTTTGTCAAATCTAAGGTAATTATTTCCTTCATGGAGCTATCATGCCTCATGTCTGATTTACGATTATTCAATGTCTCTTAACCACCACCATAAATAATTAAGTTTATTATCCGTGCCTATCTTTCATTTTATTGCCCTGTTCCGTGAATCTAACATTACATCTTATTTCTCTCAAGGGTAAATTGTAATAGCATCAAAAGTAAGGATTAAGACTTAATAGTCGAATATCCTTTTATTGAAAACTATTAAACTGTGAACATCTGCTCATTGCTGTGTTTTAATTTAAAAGTATCATTGTGATTCTGATTTTTATAAATAAAATTTTCCAAACTCATTTTGAGATTTAATTTTCAGTTTTATAGCATTGAAATGCTTTTATAAATGAGGAATTTTTTTGAAAGAATAGAAAAAATTCGATCACGGGCGGGATTCGAACCCGCGTTACTTGTCTAACCGTAGCAACGCCTAGGCCACAGGTGGCCGAAACGCGGGTTCGAATCCCGAATTTTTCTATTCTTTCAAAAAAAATCCTCATTTTGAGGTGTCAGTTTTTATTAGCCACTTGTCCCACTTTTGTTTTCAAGAAGAAAATAGTCTATGTCTCTCGTGGATAGTGTTGTTTTCTGCTAGTGATAGAATTTTCATAAGCAGGTCAGCACTTTCAGCGCCGAAGATCACTGAATACAAACTTTACACGAAATAAATACTTTATAATATTAGTAAATAAATATTAATATGATGTATTTTTTATGAATGTTATGAAGTCTTGCTATTTATTTTTCATTGATACTGCTTTAAACGAAATATTACGTGTACTAATTCATATTGCAAATAAATATAAAGTTCTAGAGGTTCGTTCAAACAAACATACTCTTCAGCTTTATATTATTACTTATTAGTACAGATTTTTGATGCTCGATTTTTTACTTTGTCCAAATTGCTATAAATATTCCGTAAATGACTTCAATAAATAATGGCTTGGAAATGTTTCGTATCATCTTTCATAAAAATTTCAATTAGTATTAACCTCACATACACTCTAAGAAGTAAAGTACGAAAAAATAAATAAGAATAAGAACGGAGATTATTTCTGGAGACGACATAGCGACGAGGATTGTTTTTCATACTAAGCTCGAGCGAGTGGGACGTCCCTTTGTCCATACAACAAAAAGCACTGCATTCCAACGCCACTACATTACATGTAATATCTTCCTGAGCTCGTCACCATAATAGTGTACAACCGCTTTGTAGCTTCCTCACACGTTAGTTTCGAAAAGAAATTGTTTTGCATTCACTCAGGTAATACGAGGGAAGCTCAAATTGTAATAACACATTTTCAGATGCAATTTGATAACAAATATTAAGTATGGTAATAGGAAAAAACTATTTAATACTAAATAGTTTATTCTATATACTTGTGATAGTTTTTTAAAACATGAAATATGAGATGGTAATTTGTCAATATAAATTTTATGAATCATTCATACACGCGATTGCGGATTGAAATGCTTTTATTCCATTTCAAAAGATTGGTATAAATGAGTTGATCGCTTTATATCACTGTGACATCATGTTTCCAATATCATCATCATCAGCCCATACATGTTCTCACTGCTGGAACACAGGCGGGATGAGGTTTCAGGCCATAATCCACTACGTTCGGGTTCGCAGTTCACCAAGTGCGGGTTGGCAGATGTCACATATCTTCGAACTTTTGCTTTTTTGATTGACGTATTTCTTGCACGCTCGCCTGGTATCGAAACCCTGACTTTAGGTCCGAGCTCCTCACCGCTGAGCCACCACTGCTATATATGTTTCTAATAAAGAGAGAATATTTTATTGGTACCTCCGCTAACAAAGGAGAATGTAGGTATGTCCAAATTTGATATACGATTACGTATATTATGGAAATAGTTATTTCACGTATGTTTTTATGACGGAGAATGTGGAGAGCTAATATTCATATTTCATTAACTAGGATTAATCAAATTGAATAATTTATTTACAAATCACAAGTAAACTTTATTCCGATCCACGTGGGTATTAAATCCTCAACCGAGATTCTAAACTTACAATATAGTTTACCTGCAAAAGCTCCAAAAACTTATTAGTTTAGGTTCAAACCTTTGACCAATGAAACATTACCGAAATATCCGTTGACACAATTATTTTGCAATAATAAATTTATGACTCAAAATAATAAAAGCACTTAAATTAATATCAAAATAAAAGACGCACTAATCTACCCCGCTTACATTATGTAGCTATGTACATAATATTTTATGACTGGCAACACAGAATTTGTAGCGGCGACCGGTCGTATTGTTTAAGCTTTGGGGAGTTCTGTTGTTCTGTTTTTCGTGGATAATTGGAGCGGATAAAATTTATATAGATTAATGTTTCCACCCTTGCCAATTGCTGACGTGTTTCGTTAGTTTTGTCTGAACGTGAAAGTTGATAATAATAAATTGCTCGCCAATAGATAAACCTACTTTCTGCCAGATTATGGAATCAATAAAGAATTGAATCGTGCTTTAATTATTGAACTGCGAGTTAATCAAAGAAGCCAATACGGTAATAACTGTCAGTGCAGGCATTTTCATCAAATTAAAACGTCTTATATACAGTATAATATATATATGTATAATTCGTAGAGATTTTAAAAGAATTTTCAATAATGAAGTTTTCCATAGGTTTCTTTGTAATAGTCTTGGTTATATGTATTCATATCTATAGACAGCTAAATATAGACATGTGACTTATTTGAAATTGTTGTACTTAAATGCAACAAAAGTGCAAAAAACCTACTTCGTATTTAAATATCGTTTTTAAAAAAGCATTTTGTATTTTATTTGAAATACTTATAGACATATATTGCATTTTCAAAATGCAGGCCATTAAGGGCATTTTCAAAATGAGGCGAACCATTTTAAATTTCTGCAAATAATATCAAACAAACTTACAAATTCTCTGGAGTATTAAAATATGGTATTTGAATATGGCTATTTTTTTATGTCATAGCGGGCAACTGAGCTGGTGGTTCGCCTGATGGTAAGCGATCACCACCGCCCATGAACATTCGCAAAGGTAGGTCCTCTGCGAATGCGCTGCCCGCTTTTTTGGGATAAGGGAAAAGGAATGGATTAACGACTGGAAAGAAGGAATGGACTAGGACGGGTGAGGAAAAGGAAACGGGCCTCCGGCTCCCCCACTCACCGTACGAAACACAGTGGCATGCCACTATTTCACGCCAGTTTTCTGTGGGGGTGTGGTACTTCCCCGGTGCGAGCTGGCCCAATTCGTGCCGAAGCGTGTTCGACTCCCACAATTATCATAGAAATTATACTATAGTCATTCCCACAATGATTACTTAAAGTAATTTACCGTTTTCTTTTGTATATGGTAATGTATACAAACGAATAGGTAATGTACGCACCAATGCCATAGTCGTTCCTGAAATTCAAATTATGTAAATATGTATAGGTATATGCCTTCACGTTTGCAAGTTAGAAACATATTATGAGATACCTTCCCAATGTTTGCTTGTTATTACGGTACGTCGTCATAAATTAGGCAATTTAGTTTATTACAAGACCGAATGACTATAAATCCTGAAACCCGCCATAAACAAGCAGTTCTAAAGTGTGTCAATCGAAACGCGAAACATACGTATATTGTTTCAGGTACGAGCGTATTTCTACATTCATTGCATATCGAAATCGTCCATCATCGCGTCTGACATTTTTAGATCGAACGATTTCAATGGAGATACAAATGAGGGCAAATTGGTAACATCAAACCAAAACTCCGAATCAATCAAACAATTTAAGCGACAATTTATACCGGGATATTTTAAACTATCTGTACTTTTCATTTGATTATATTTTTATAAATATGTTGATAAGTAATTTTCAAAAGAACATCTGTTACCGCTAAGAGTCGTTTTTCATTACAACGCGATTTCCCTAGTAAGAAACAGTTGTAACTCATGCTTTGATTGCAACAAGTTTATAATGTCACGAGCTAAATATATTTAATAAAACTGTCTATTGCATTGTTTTGTTGTGTATTTAGTCCTGTATATTTTATATAGTTTTTGTCATAATATCAAAACATAGATGTTGATGTGCCCAGCGTGTTAGGTTAAGTCTGACACTGAACTACCGCACAAGCCGAACGAGCGAAGCAAGCGTGCAGCGGTATCGTCCGACGAGAGACATACTTGACTTTTGGGCGTTTTCCACTCAAACACCACCACCAATGTGAACCTAAATTTATTTAGGATTAAACTCCTGGACGAGTTTTAAATACGTTTTTCTTAGTTAAAACTATTTGTGACAAAGACAAATTGTTACAACTAGTCCTGAGGAAAATCCGTTCTAACGAAAAAAGGTTTTTAATTGTATATATAAACTTGAATTATAAAGCCCAATGTTTCTCAAGCGTTTATGATTAAACTGCACTTTTAGAAGCCAAGAAACATTCTGCTTTTCTTTGCGTTACTTACATATAATTTAATATATTCACTTAAATCTTAAAACAACAATCGCATCATTCGTTCAGAAACTAAATTGAAAATTTTTATATCTATGACCATTGCTTATTGCCCACTTAATTATAAAAAGTATTAAATAGTTTTAATATTTTTTATATGACGTTTAATATTATGCCAACATTGTTTGCATTTCATGCGAGAGGAGAGTAAACTTCATGCTACAATATATTTGTTGACAGAACAAACAAACGAGTCCAGAGGATATCATTGCCATCTATAAATACTCGAGCAGGTGTGTACGTTATTTGTCCATAGATATGAATGTCTATTGACTTGCAAACTCCTTGCAAAACTTGTAATTCTGTGAGTCGTTAACTTTATGTTTTTATGCAAACAACATATCGTTTCTTCTTATAATTCTAAAACAAACAGATTTCTTTCTGTGCATATCTATGAACTTTAGAAAAAACTCTATAGGAGATGGCGCTGACTCCTATACTGCAGAAAGCAAATTGGATGAAAATAGAAAAAAAAACCATGACGGTCGTTGGGATACTGAAGTGGAGAAATTCTAAATGTTTAGTTACATAGATGTTAGTTACACTCACAAACAGAATGGACTTTTGTTGGCCGTTTTCTTTGTGTGTGAATCAGTCTGGTGCCCTCAGTCTCCCAGTCATGTTATAGGACTTCTATTACGTAGCGGTTTCACCTGGTATGCCTGTATCCCGTAAGACTATCGGGATAAAAGTTGCCTATATGTTATTCTAGTTGTCCAGCTATCTACGTACTAAATTTCATTGCAATCGGTTTAGTAGTTTTTGCATGAAAGAGAAACAAACATACACACATCCTTACAAACTTTCGCATTTATTATTAGGATAATATTCATGAATCACGTGCATAACAAACAGTAACAGAATTTTAAAATCGGATATAATAGTTCCTGAGACGAACGCGTTCAATCAAACAAACACCTAAACTTTATACTAATACGATAGAGTCTAGATTTGTTTATTAATATAAACAATTGAACTAACGCCAGAAGTTATGGTAATTATAATGTGGTGTCAATTATAACATAATTTATATCCACTATTAAACATTCGGTTAGTCCGTCCCAGGGGTCGACAGTCTGCGCTCTGACCGCTCATTAGTCACTGCTCCCAACCAACGCGTCGGTACACCAGCGTGGCCGAACTTTAATGCAACTGTTTAAAAGTTACGAAATTAAATCATAGAAATTATTGCTTTCAATGCTATCTAGAATCCGAACTAAAAATAAAGAGCCCATAAAATACTTAATTTTGTATTTTTTCTTTTCTCAAATGCGAAGCCCCAAAAATCACAAAGTCATTATAATTAGTATCTACTAACAGTTTTTTCTTTTTATAATAAATATCTGTACAATGTACATATCAGTCACATTACAGATCATAATAAAAACCGTAGAAGTTTGTATAATATTTAAAACACATTAGAACACTAGTACATATTAATAAATTTTATAAGAAAAAGATAAGAAAATCGATGCAAATTGCAGGAAATCGAATATTTTTTATAATCATCGTATGCCGACACGCGGCAAGCGGTCGACTCCCTCAATTTCCGGATAAATCCCGTCGGAAGCGATCACTGATTCGGTCACAACCCGCGACACCATTCTTGTAAACAATTAAAGAAAAATATTTTAATGTGACACCACTTAATATAATTGGGTTAACCGTCCAAAAATTGCAAAATTGAACAGAAAATTTAAACTCTTTATCTTTTTTTGTAAAAATTGCTACTCGATGGTTCAAATAAGACTATCCAAATATAGTGTCATGACGTGTAGCAAACAGAAACATTGCGGTAACGTCTGGACTTTGAAACAACCTCTTTTTATAAAGTGAATCGGAATGAATAGAATATCCTGTTAACGTGTGCGAGAAGCTCTAAATTTCAGCTCGGTGACATCCGGTGTCGGTGAGATTCTTTGTGTTCTGACAGTTTATTATGAGAACAAAGGGTGTCGCTTTTAAACAGGTCTATTTAAAATCTTTCTAAGTTAAATGAATAATTTAGATAGAATTTTAAGAATAAACTTCTACGTTAGTCAAAAAATAACATCGTCGTTTTTTGTTACATTATAATGCATATAACAATTACTTTCTCATACACCCTAAGGTCTAAACCATATTTTGGAAACATGTACTACCGGTAAAAGAAAAGTTGTCGTCCTATATTTGTTCTGAAAAGCTCATATTTGCCCATATGAACATCAAATGTGTTGGGTCTGAGTAAGGATCCACCCTGAATTTAAACCGCGTTCGTTAATTATTTACTACAATATATTTCGGACAGGCTTCGGCGGTAGTACAGAAAACGGAGCCGTTGTAATTACTTGAGCCTACACTTTGTTACCATCAACACTAATAGCTCTCCTCAACATAATACCTTGCTCACCTAACCCATTCAAATATTATTATGCCGTCCGTCCTGATTGCGAACTACCGATAACCCTATCTAGTGAAGGATATTAACATAAGGGGACGGACAAATTGTTTATGGTTAATATGATTTCAAGTCAGCCCGCTTGATTAAGGAATGTTGACATGTTCACAAACACTGTCGTCAAAGTTTTATCAAGCTTTGTTTATAGGTTCCTTAATTGATTTATTACTTGCCAGAATATCAAAATGAAAGCCTACGTGATCAAATAATATAAACAAATTTAAATGTTTTAGGTAGGCACGTTTCGCATATAACGTACAGATTTGCTAATTTTCCTTTAGTTTATAAAGTTTTAAGCAAAACAGTCATGTTTGAACACGTTTAGTAAAATTTATCATATTTTGTTCTCTCGCAGCTCTAGGTACATCTTTGCAAACTGCACTTGAATATGATGGCATCGTTAAGTTAATACGTGTTTGTGAACATCCAGTTTTGCACTTCGTATGTTTAGTTTTATTGCAGCCTGAAAATCCGGTTCGAGTGCCAAGTGACTACTACACGAAATCTGCAATATAAACTCTATTTTTGTCAATCGTTTGAACAAAAAGGGGATAAGGCTGGAAGTATTGTGTTATGGAGCGTTAATATGTTGTATGTATTGAACGCGTTACAATATAGCATACAGTTGGATAACAAACGAGTGCTGTCATTCTCACACAGCGCGCTGGGCAGTGTTTGCAGAGAATTAATGAGTCGGAGTCGGCTGCCGGACGCACGAGCCCGACTTTTGCTGGCCGCCACTGCTCACTAGTTACGCTTCAGTTATAATAGTTAACATTCTATTACATTCAAGGAAATTGAAATATCCTCTTTGAAGAGAAACATTTATTGGACTTTCTGTATTCACTAATTAACTGTTAAGTTGCCCTCGCTTAATTCACAATCTAATGAATCGTTTGTCAAATAATCCAATTATTATTTTAAACTAATAATTATTCTTATTTTATAAAACTAATACACGAATAAACATCTGTGTTGAGATTATACGATACATAACTTTTTTAAGCCAATGCCGATACAGATGTTTTGAAAGTTTACGTATTTTTTCAGTCTACAGTAAAGATGTTACCTACCACATGAATACTAATAATTATGTATGAGAGTACATAAATATAAAGTGTTTATGTGAAATTGCTTATTTCAAAAAAAATCAGCACCTGTATGATAAGCCATAATATGATGAGTCATGCAATGCCTTTAAAAACAATCGCGTTCAACATTAAATGCATTTTTTTCATTAAGTTTAATACAACTGCTTTATCGAAATACTATTATTTGATATAAAATAAGTGTAGATAATAGATGAGCAATAGAAAGTCCGCAGAGGATCTCAAATTGTTTTCAATATCTTTTACGAGCATTTGACAGTACAGTGAAAAATTACCAAGGAATTCCATCCGATATTTTTGCTTCACACTCATGTTATTTATATGGCTAGCACGATTGAATTATGTTATATTAAATTTATTTAGTGAAATTGTTGTTTATATGTTGGATTGAAATATATTCTAAAATGTGGAATGTTATTTTACTAAATATAAAAATAAATTTTTATTATGTATAGAATATTATATTTAAGAAAAACATAAGATTGTAATAAGATCGCTTGTAGTAGGTGGGTATATAAATAAGATAGAAGAGTGAATATAATTCCCCATTTAAATAAAAATACAAAGTTAAAGATCTGCATTGCATTTTAAAAGAAAATGGAAAGAAGTAAATCGACCTCTTTATAAAAAGTTTTTATCTACGCTTCGTTCTTTTCATAGATTGTAGGTCCCTAATAAGTGTAATTTATCTGTAGTAGGCCGGTAATTATGCAAACATGCAAACCTTTTCCAATTGAACATTGAAGTAGAAAGAGCAAAATATGAATAACCGAGTACCAATAACAGTTACATTTTTAATGTACGAGTCGAGCACACTTCGGCACGAATTGGGCCAGCTCAGTATGACAAATGATAACAAGAATGATTCATAACAAGAATAGCATGCTATTGTATTTCGTATGGTGAGTGGGGAGCCGGAGGCCCGTTTCCTTTTCCTCACCCTACCCAGTTCTTCCTTCTTTCCAGTCGTAATCCTTTCCTTAACCTTCCCTCATACCCCGTGTATTTGCAGAAGCACAACGCTCGCAGTGGTGATCGCTTACCATCAGGCGAACCATCAGCTCAGTTGCACGGTATGACATAAAAAAGAAATATGATACTCGCACTAGAATTATTATTATGTAATCCATAAAATCTCTTTGAACTTTATGATATCAAAAATATGAATCGCGCTGTAAAGTAATAAATAGATGGTCAGAGTTATTCTGAACTATCACATCTACAAAATAAATTTAAAGCATGAAATTACAACATTTAACATTGATATCTCGTAAATTATTGAAACAATATTACATTAGCATAATACTTTTACATTAGCTATTATTCTCTTTATAATAAACTTTTATCAATTTACCATTTGTGTTGTTATTATATATTTAAACCTTTAGCATTGAATTGAAATAAATGAGAAATTTTGAACGAATAGGATCACACCAGGCAGGATTTGAACCCGCGTCTTTTCTCAAACCGTAGCAACGCCTATTCAACGTGATTGCCGCCAACATGATCCCGCCATAGTAATAGAATTTCTTCTACTCTTTCGGTTTTATGAGCCTAAGGGGCACCCCACGCCATCTATTGAGATGATTAAGAACCATCACAACCAATACGAACCATTATTTTAATGATTACAATATTGTATCGATGGAACGCGGCCTTCGTTAAATTTAATTTTTAGTTTTATAGCATTAAAATGCTTTATCGTTTATTTCGTTTATTTAGCGTAACCGTCGCAACGGCTTGGTAAAAGACGCGGTATCCAATTCCGCCTCGTGATGAAATTTTTCTATTCTTCAAAATTTCTCACATGTAAAAAAAACATCAAATTCCCTTGCGTAGTTTTAAAGATTTAAGCAAACATAGGGACATAGGAACAGACAGAGAAAGCGACTTTGTTTTAAACTATGTAGTGATTTATTACTTCAGCCTATCCCTGTCTACTGTTGAATTAAAGCCTCACCGAAGCACGCAACTATTTTCTTCAACATACTGCATAGTTAAATAATCATAAATTATGGGAAATTACAAATAGAACAAAAGAATAAGAACAAATGAAATCAATGTTGTGTCGTTATATATCTTACTCGCCAAAAAGGTACTGAGAGTAGTTTTCATATACGGCAGTAATGGCCCATAACAGAAAGCTCACGATAAATGAGTATGCTTCTGAGTCGTCCTACGTCTAGCATAATCGCTCTGCGCCAACCGCGCACAAACATAAACAAATTGTACGATTCTGTATTTATTTTTCTTTGTGCTGGTGCCGGTGGTGGTCATCAAAAAATTTTAGAGCATAAATGTTATTATTAAAAAAAACAAGTCGTAAAAACTTGCTACAGCCCAGGGCAATATCTAAATAGCAAAAGCAAATGAAATCTCGAAACCACACATATCAAGTAAATGAACAATTTTATTAAAATAGATTTCAATTGTAAACTGTCAATAATTCTAGGAATCGTTACTTGATGGTGAGCGCAATATGCCGTCCATCAGTATGGCATATTTTAAAATATAGTTTAAACTCCAAGTGAATTTCATATAGTTAACTGAAGGTATGATTGATATTCTGCGTGGATGCAACCAAAGTTGGATGTATGACCTAATTTCATTAGAAATTGTGCTCTGCTTCGTTCCAAATTGTCATCAGTTCATACTCAGCAAAGAGTTTAATAGTTTCTAAAATACATATTGCTTGGCTGTCAAGTAGACCTCAGCTATAGATAGGAACTAGAGCAAGACCCTAGCCGATGGATGAAATGTGGACAATTGAGTTGAGGTAGTGTAGAATTTCGCTTTTGTTTTTTTTTTCGTAAAATATCATGCACTATGTAAAATTTCAAATTCAAGATGGCAATTTAAATTTTACGTAATTAGGTATTTATTACTAAATCAATCCTTTGGATCCCACCATAATCAGTTGTATAATTTAAATTTTATTAGCAAAAAACCATGAATTATGGGTCTAACTTACCCGGCTAGATTATATTAAAATTAAACGATTTATCTTCTTCAATAGTTTTCAAATAGTTATCTAGTGAAGTTAACACATTATTTTGGGATCTTTTAAATGTCTATTAAACAATATCGCCCACGGAAAGTACAATTGTAGTACATACAAACTACCCAATAGTCTACTTTTCGTCCGTTGGAAAATTCGTAACATCAAGCGCCTCTGGGATCTCGTACTATAGACATAAATACTGATGGATATTCACAAAACCTTGTGCCGACTCACGTTTTGAATAATGTTGTTCTACTACATTTGTTGTTACTGTACTAAATTTCACCCGTTACTAATTTTATTAAAAAATCTAAGAGTTTTAATATAACCTATAAGAGTGACTTAATAAAAAAGACTCAACAAATTGCACAAAAGAAAAAATACCGTATTTTTCCTTCTCATTGCTATTATCGCTGATTATTGTTTGATATGATGCTGGAGTCAATAACAATTAATCTTTCAGGTTTAATATCAAGAATATTATTTAAAAATGTGTGAAAATACAAAAGCTCTTAATTATCTTCTATATACATATTTAAGAAATGATTTAACACTAATTAATGTTCAGTCTGGTGTAGAGATATTCTGTTGACTTACCTTAATCAAGTGAACGACTCCAGTCTTGATACTAATTTTGTTGAGGTATTGCTTTAGTAATAGAATTATTGATAGTACTGCAGTAATAATTTATTAATATGTAACTAACTAAAATTGTTAAGTTATTTAGAGTCTGTTCATTATAGTCTGATTAAAAAATGATAGGCTTGACAACACATTATTTGGTTTTATTTTAACCCATAATAACATAAAGAATAATATAATGGAATTATATAATAGAGGTGCTTTACCAAACTTATGTACTAATATTTATTTATTAACTATACGCTCGGCCCGGCTCCGCCCGGATATCAAGATTACTGTTTTATCCCAAGGAAGCATTTAATCGGGATAAAAAAACCCTGTCTGTATACCAAATTTCATCAAAATCCGTTTAATAGTTTCATCGTTATTACCGTACAAAACATCCAAACAAACAAACTTTCACATTTATAATATTAGTGTGATAATCAATTTTTTAATTTCACATTACTGTCAGGACCATTTTTATTGGAACAATGTTTAAAGTAAATGTTGACCGTCAGCTGTGGTTCCGTTGGTGGGTTAAATAATGGTGACGATCACCATCCTTGATGATACACTTATATTAACCATTGCACAGGTTATCCGCCCGGATGAAATGATTGACGTAATATTTTCTTGATCCCGGACCATTTTCTTGGGTGACTTTTCCTTTTCCGTTTCTATTCGTGTCAATCCGGCGACTAGATTATATTTTCTATAAATGCTAGACTTGTATCAATTAACAAAGAGACGAAAATAACAATGAAAATGCAATCTTTACACGGAAGCCTTTCTTAAACTTAGTTTAGTTATAAAGTTTCAAATGTCAACAGATTATTATCGCAGCTCAAAGAAACGCGAAGTTTTAACAAAGCGTAATCCTTTTCAACAGTTTATACAACAGTAAGCTTGAAGCACAATAATTAAGAAATTTTAAACAGATTTGTGATAACCTTATGACTGACTACCTTAATGCAGCTCTAATAAAAAATCCGATCTAAGAGGAACTACTAACTACCTACTTGCTATTATGTATATAGAAGGTTTCTACCTACTTAAAATGACTATTCATAGTAAATTTCAAATTTAATGAAATTAGTAAATGCTATTTATCTTAATTCATGTAAATACTGTCCCAGTGATATCGCAGTTGAGTGCTATAATTTAAAAACTTGTTCACAATAGACGGTATCGCAATAGTACTTGGCAATCCAACAGTTGGATAATGAAAGTTGCCCTAGAAATAAAAATACTTAGTCTTTTTTTATCTCTACAAATTGAATTTATTCATAACAATATTAAATATTGTACTTATTGTATAATTTTATACACAAAACCAGCAATCTTGCATAGTTTATTCATTGTATGAGCTTAGATAATATGCAGCTGCAGCTGAAAATATGTAACGGACTGTATATAAAACTTACCTTTTGCCCTGAAACAAACTGATTCTAGAATAACTTTATATATTTCTTAAACAAAAAATGCGTTTTGATAATATCCTTTGAATTAGTGCTTAAATAAACTGCTTACTTTAAATTGATGTCAATCTTCGCCGTTATGTTTTGTGTGTAGGAGTTGAGCAAGCTTGGACACGAATGTGGCCAGATCGCACCTAGAAAAGTTTCTCACAAATTTAAGTGTAGAAAAAGAGCACGTTTTAGCACGAATTGGGCCAGCTCACGCCGGGAAAGGTACCACACCTACACAGAAAATCGGTTTGAAATAATAGCAATCGTTCCTTAACGCTTACCTCATAAAACCGAGCAACGCATTTTCCTCTGTAAAAGTTCATGGGCGTTGGTGATCGCTTACCATCTGCGGGTGAACCATCATACCTGCGTGTGTGTAGTGGATTGAAGATACAATAGTCATTTTCATATAACAAAAAATTCCATTGCAAAATTTAAGCAACATTCAGCATATTACACCATCGGGGGGACACTCTGTATTTATATAAATGCGCCGAGATATGATAAAAGGACCTTGACTAAGAAGTGCCGTCTTTACGCGGTTCACATAAAGCATTGCGGGTCATAACATTATTATAGAGACAAGAATAATGACATCGCATTTTTCTTTATTGCGTATAGTTTGTTATGTTTGGTCATTGATAAGTTCACATTTTAGATTAGATTAAAATATTCTTTGTGGTATTGACGAATATGATGTAGACTATACTATAAGTGTTCAGTTCAGTATCTGTTGCGGTTGTTAATTGAGTCTATTCTATGAGAATTGGGTTAATTAATAGAAAACTAAAAAAATATTAGTGGCTAGACTATTAAACAAATAAAAAAAGAATCATAAAAATTGCTTCACCCAGTAAAAAGTTATTAGGAGACAAACACAAAAAAATGGAGTTGAATTGAAAACCTCCTCTATTCTTCAAGTCGTATGAACAAATTATAGAACCGATCCATTAATTAGTGATAGGAGAAAGAAACAATCAAATACACTTTCGCTTTTAGTAAGGACAGTCTAGTAAAGATTCTGTGTCCACCCGAATACGTACGATTTTATCCTGTAAAAGAAATCTTCTTAATCATAAATTAGAGAAACAATTCTCTTTACATATTTACAATCTTCTTTCTTTTTCAGGATGAGATTAATAACATTTCAGACACTTTTCTTAATAGCATTGCGTCAACGTAGGTTTTTATTTGTTTTCAGCCACGTTCAATGTAAATTGCATTGGTCTCTTGAGACGAACAAAGCTTGACAGACGTCTTAGAAGCTCTATCTGTGACGGAGATTTTTACAATAAAGTGTTTCTATTGCATCGAATTTCTCTGATTCGATTTTTTTCAATCTTCAAATATGTTTTATAGATATGGAAATATTTAAGTAATTATAGTATAAAATTTAAAATAAAAATATTTATGGAAATATATATTTAAGTTTAATCCTATGTATGAAAACGAACGGTCTGTGTGAGACCTCATCTCATCACGAAATCTCAAAAAACCACAATACGTTAGAGGTGTTTTTGCCTTATGTAGTTACAATAGACGTCCGCTAAGAATTTTACAATATGGCTGCATTAAGGGCAACTAGGCATTTCAAAAAGTTTAAACTTAATATTTAGCAGAGAGTTACTAGATAGTAAGGCGACTTATTCTTGGAATGGTATTTTCGTTTGATGTGTATTAAATGCGTCTTAGGGCTGTCGCGAAATTGTATAAAAGTTATTTATCATCTCATTCTACATACTTCAAAATTTTTTAATTAATGTAGGTATTACTATTCGCCCGCGTCTTTTCCCTAATAGGATGAAGGTGGACCTGTGTTCCATGGCACGGGGGTTGCGAGTACAGGACAAGACAGTTGGGTTCTCTTCGTCTCCCCTGAGGTTTTGGCTGTCCACACAAGATGATGATAATTATTACATATAATTCTCTTGTGTCGAGTCTATGAATAAGTCAAAACTATTCTGCGCCATTTTTTCACAAACCACTTTAACAAAATAAAATGAAGAAAATATTGCTGCTGTTCTAAGTAATTTAATTGTCTAATTCCAACAGGCGTTTAGATTTTTAAATTTATTTTTATGATCTTCCATATAACATATCAAAGAAATGGTGTTAGTGTTATAAGTAAAAAAAACAAAACATCTCTATGCCACTCTAGAAATAAACCAAATAGAATTACCGCTAACTATGAATGATACATCATCATTCAGTAAACGCTATAATATTATGCGTTAATTTTCCTCGTCGGCAAACGCGGGGGATGTTATCCATTTGCTGTAAATATGTGAAAATGAAGAATTTTTTGCCACGTATTATTTGCGATTATTATTTTTATTTATTGCTATAACAAACGTGAGTTCTGTAACTCCTAATAATATTACACTGTTAATATTTCGAATCATTAATCTCAATCACCCATCTAAAGCTTTGCTTGTCTTGTAATTCTTTCAAAGCCTCTGATCCAATTTCGGGATTACAGTAGGTACGGCGTAAAATAATAAAATATACCTTAAACGTTTACTGGAAGTGTGAAACAATACGCGCTGATTCCATAGTCAAGTTATGTTTAAACAAGTTAAACTGTGCTTTAACTGGAGGCAATATTATTGACCTCATTTTCACGAAACAAACAGTTCATGTCGAGCATGCATAATTGAAACTTTGTTTTAAAAACAAACGCTTTCACAACTTTCGATGTTGAAAAACTATATTAAATTTTTTTGAAAAAACATTGTAAATAAACAACTATGACTGTTAGCTATATCTTCATCTCATTTAGGTGCTACAGCTTACTAATGCTTTGCATTTTTTTTTTCATAAATTACTGGTAACAATAGGTACTTGGACAATACATTTAAACTATTACTTTTTTTAGAATTAAAGAAAAACAAGGAAATACCTAGGCATGAAAATAAATGTTTACTTCTATAGATTCCTAAATTTATTTAAATAATTAAATGAATAAGTAAAACGTTGTGTTGTGTGTTTCACTATGTTTTTTTAGGAAATGTCGATTGTAACATTATTAGGATAAAAAATACAATTTTGGTAGGTATTTGAAAATTGCCAGAATACCTACATCTGCTCGAAATTTTACCCTACTTTTATGTGTTAGTATAATCTATAAAATGTATTGAAAAACAAATAAGTGAGAAATTGAATAATATTTATTATGATTGTCATGCTGAGATGTATTACGATTTATAGAAACACGGCATTAATCATGCCCGTACTTTAATAAATGGGGTTTTTTCATTTATCAACGTCAAGATTATATTTTGAGTTGAATAAGATCTTTAATAATAAGTATCTTTGAATAGGTACAGTATTAAGTTGTGCCTTAATTACTTATATGAGTAGCAACACCTTTCATTTTTCAATTGTAAATAGGTACTTACTTTCATTCCTTCTTACTTTCAAGTTCAAATTATTTAATAGGATCGTATGCACAAAGATTTGATGCCAATTCATTGACATGCATTTTTTTATTATGAAAAACGTAATTTTGATGGCTAGTTGTATCATGTACCTATGTACAATGTCTTCATAATTTTAAAAACATTCTGAAACGATAGTCGCTTAAATCAGACAAATATTTATAAATGGAATGTTTTACATTTTGATGAGCGGCTTTTCTTGATTTATCGTCCAATACTCAAATAGGCGCATTAATTTTTACAGCCCGTAAATGCCAAATTGGTCCGTAACGTAATTTAAAACCCATCCCCTCGGTATCGTGTTGCGTGAATTTTGTCGGTTTGTGGACATTTCCATTTCTGTTTTACCGTTTTTCCTATGAGAACCGCTATTCTATCTAATACATAAAAAGGTAGTAACTGTGGGACAAAATAAAAAGCAGCCGAATAAGCTAGGTTTATTTTAGTTTTGTCTTAGTGTGCATCTTATATTTGAGTATGCCATGCCTTCTTCCATGTATGTACAACTTTTTGGGCAAAAAGGGACCCAATTACGATTACGTTGTTCGTCTGTCTGTCAGTTTGTCCGTCCGTCAGGCTATTTTTATGAAGTGTGATAAACAGTGGAAATTTTCAGAGATCACATAGATATCTATTTCTGTTGCCGCTATAACAACAAATAATAAAATAATGTATGAAAAGTAAAAAAAATGCTAGATTAAGAATCGGTTGGCACGGTCATAACTTGGATGGTGACCAATTTTTTGCAGTTCTTTAGCTTATTTATATGGAACCCTTAACGTCGCGAGTCCGACTCGGATTTAACTGATTTGTGACGACAAAAATAGAATAGAAGAAATATATCGTGAGTGATATTAATGTATAAACACAATAGATAGGTATCTATACATTAGGGACATTTACGAAAATCTTAAGTATCTAGGTTATACCTAGGTTTAAAATCAGTAATAAAGTTTTTATGCTGTATAAGTATTAAGCCTGGCAACATACATTCTATATTTTATTTTGGAAACTGGAACACCTGATTTATAAAAATGGTGCCTTAACAAAAATTGTATACGTTATGTGCAATATCTCTTAAGAATATAAATTTGAAGATATGAAGCTCCAACAGCCCAGTTACACTATAACATTTATAGACATGAGGTCTCAACAAATATTGTTCAGTCTGATGGGCATTTTCTCTTGAATTATATTTATCGTAGATTTGGAACTCCCGATGTGGATCTCCAAGAGCCCAGCTACACTAGAACTAAATATAATAAATAAAAATTATATTCAAACTCACAAATAATTTCTGCGTTTTCTTATTTAATTTCAACTAGGAACTAGGGTACCTTGTTAAAGTATTCTTATTTCTAAGCGATGATATGTATATGCGGCCCTGTGTATAGACAGAGCCGACGAAGGGTTGATTAATTGATTACATATATATTTTATTTTAGTTCTAGAAGTCCACAGCCAGCGCCACAAAAGGAGTCCTGAAAACGCAGCGCCTTAAACAATATTGCCAGTACAAAAATTTAATTAAAATTTCCTCAGAGAAGGGAAAAATAGATGCGTAAGGGCTTATTGAAAATACTTCTTCCTTACTTACTTGTGTTGAGCATAAATGTTTATTAATTTATTTTACGCAAGAGTATCTTAAATAATTAAGAGATTAATTATTACTATTATATTTAAATCTTTTCAGTAGGAAGCTGATGACATAAAAGATGCGCCTGCTCAGACTGAATAAGTTCATCGAATTTTTGGTATTGGGGCAAATAAAAAACGATCCTTTAACTTTGTTTGAATCAGTATGATGAACGAAGTTTTGTAGACATGAATTATATACAAATGTTCATTCTCCTGTGGGACTTGTTTCATGGCATAGTCACTATACGCCTCATTCTACATTAAATTGAGACGTGTGTGTCTGTCAATGGGTAAATGGAATAAAATTTTATTTTTCCTCCTCTCTTAATTAATGACTCGACCCAATAAAAGGGACTCCGACATCGTTCGGTATAATTTGTGGGATAGACAGGACTCAAATTTAAATCTAACTGGAATAAACTTATACTAGTTTAACTTATTAGTCTGCGGGACAGATCAAGAATAACTTTTTTTATTATGGCTATCAGTACATATTTTTTACTTATCTGCGGTGGCTATGTCAATCATAGATTATACACTTATATACTGGTAATGTCAATTGTCATTTGTATCATACATTGCGATTTGCAAATCGATTGTGTGTTGACAAAAATTTGTCTATTATTCATAATCAAAACATTAAAGTCCTTTCGAATCGAATTAAGAATTATAAATAGGAATACAATCACAGCTGCAAAAATGAGTATGAGACCGGATGATCACCGTAGAAAATGGGATAAGGATGAGTTCGAGAAAATTGCTGTTGAGAGGCTACAAGCAGAATTGGAGGAAGAAGAACGTTCAAAGAAAAAGGGTACGATTATGCTTTAACCATGTGACATCAATATTTTTTTATTATTGACCAAACATTAAAACTATCTTTATTATTATAGCTCCACCTGTAAAACGAGAACTTCTTAAGCAACGTGATTATAAAGTAGACTTAGATTCAAAATTAGGAAAAAGTGTCGTAATAACAAAAAATACACCTACCTCACAAACTGGTGGATATTACTGCAATGTATGCGACTGTGTTGTCAAGGACTCTATTAACTTTCTTGATCACATTAATGGCAAGAAACATCAAAGAAATCTTGGGATGTCCATGAAAATTGAACGAAGCTCATTGGATCAGGTATATTTCATATCTTTGCTGTTTGTTATGAGAATTTAAAAATTACTTGTATTATTTTTTTGGGTATTATATACCATGTACGGGAGATATGTAGTAGGTAAAAAGAAAAAAAAATAACACCACCGCAATATAAAACTCAGAGAGTTATATTTTACTAATTGTTTAGGACCTTATGTGGGTTCATTGATACAGAAATTAGTATTTTCTTCTTGCCTGTATCCTTTATGCTTGGTAATGGCATACCTTAAACTAAGTCTGTATGCGATTTTAAGTAATTTTCTCATCAACAACTCAAACATGTTCCCACTGATGTGACACAAGCCTCTTAAGAGGGTTCAGGCCATATTCTCCACACTCGCTACATGTGGATTGCCAGAGGTCACATCTTGTTTAACTTTTGATTTTGGACATACTGGTTTCCTCATAATATTTTCTTCACCGTTTTGAGCAGTGGTGTTATTATTCATATGCAAAGATAAATTGAGTCTGAGGGTCCTCTACTACACTGGGCCACGACTACCACTAATAAATATGTATAACAATGTATATTTAAGTATATTTTCAAAACATCTATTAGTTTGCAATAGAATATTTGTAAGTATAATTAATATTAAGTGGTTTTACTTAGCTGAATTAGTACATATATTAATGGCTTAGT
The DNA here is from genome assembly GCF_012273895.1 of Zerene cesonia. Taxonomy (NCBI): domain Eukaryota; kingdom Metazoa; phylum Arthropoda; class Insecta; order Lepidoptera; family Pieridae; genus Zerene; species Zerene cesonia. Next base: position 4,987,220 of record NC_052114.1, read on the forward strand.
TAATTCCCTATGTTTATTTTAATAAATCAAAAAATATGTATTTGAAATATATTTATGTTTATGTTTCAGTTAAATAACTGTTACTTTATCAACTATCCAATGTTAAAAATAACATTTCAGGTGAAAGCAAGGTTCGCCCTAAACAAACGTAAATTAGAAGAAAAGAAGAAAGAATACGAATTGGATACTCGACTAAAAGAAGCTGCTGAAGAAGAGGCCAGGTTGAAGGAACTCCGACGTGAACGTCGCCGAGACAAAAAACGTAAACTACAGGAAGACGATGACAGTGAAGATGCACCTGCTCAGTCTGAATTAGCTCAGATCATGGGATTTTCTGGTTTCGGCGCAACAAAAAAATGATCCCATAATTAAGTTTATTTGAATAGGCTGTATTCAGTAGGATGAATAAATTTTTTTTCTTTGGCTATATTTTACTGTATGTGTATGTGTATGTGTTCTATATTATCCTACATTAATCTGATAGAAACCTAGGTGAATTGCTTAGATTTTTAAGAAAAATCTGTATCAATATTGAAATTCATTTTTCCGATGAAAAGTAAAAAGTATTATGTTATCTGTGGTAGAAGGTAAATCCCGAACGTCGGTCAGGGTGCTAGTTGCGTGTCGACGAAGCCTCGAGGGGCTCCAGTTGTATGTATGTTATGAAAATAACTACACCTAACCAAACCCATCGTATTATCCCATTTCACAATTTAATGGTTGGGTTATAATTTACCGAAAAGAAATTCATTAAATTGTAAGCCGTATGCTACCGATAATAATTTAATTGTGACAGGTTTAAAATGCACGTTAAATTGGTTGATGTTTTGTTACATATTCTGTTGAATTTTCCATGTTGTACGTGACATCCGCAGAAAAAGATAATTTAGTCAAGTGCGAGTCGGACTGGCGTCAGTTAGAGTTCCGTAAAAATAAGCTAAAAAGTAACTGGAACAAAATTGATCACCCTTAATTTTATGAATTTATAATGTTGCTATAACGGAAAATAATGTAAATTTTCTGTTATAGCATCTAAAAAAAAACGAAATTAAACCACAGAATAAAATAAATACAAGTATATGAACATTGTTAATGATATACAGCCATGCTGCGGACAGGCAGCGAAGTCGTTACAGGGCCCCGTCCTTTAGTAGCTATCTGTTATTCCAAACAAGCATTATCCCAATTTCTTAATAATATTCATAATATACAAAATTATTTCTTTTCTTTGTCTGACTTTCTGTTTGTCCAGATGAATCTTAAGATCGGCGAAACAGATTTCAATGTAACATTCACTGTTTATCTGCTATTAGCACTTTTTTTACCGTCGACCGTATCCTATCTACTACTCTATCCACTCTATCAATAGACCACAATAAAGTACAATAATATGCTAACGAGCGCCGACTCTGATTACTGCCTTATGCAAAGTATTTCTGGGTAAAATCCTATTAATTGTAGTGCTTTTTGACGGCTGGTTTTGATAGCAATCAGTATAACTAGCCACCTATTGTGCAGAAGCTATCATGTGTAACAAAGGTCACCACTAGTGACTATTCAAATATAGGTACGTAATGCATTCATATAAATGGTAGGTACTTGCATGACTATTTAACCACGCAATGATTTTCTATAGGCATCTCTACACTTATTGTTATAATATTCTTATCACCGGAAACTCATATGAGAAATAGTTGCTAGGAAAATAAATGCATTAACTACCATTACTTTTGCTTACCTACTTGTGACTATCATTACATAAGCTGAAATAAAAATAATAAGAATAAGAAGAAGCAACTATTACAATCATAGGCCAATATTACAGTCTAATTTTGACTGTTAAATTATTCCACTATGCCCTTGATAAAATAATATACAAATTTTGTGTAGGCAAATTTTAAGAAATTGTAGTTTTTCTATCTGTATAAATAAATTACTTTGCTATATAATATAATACATCTTTGACCGCCTACTAAGTGGTTAACGCGTGAGCGTAGAACTTACTAGAAAGGGTCCTGGGTTCAATTCCCGGTGAGAACTCACAAAAAACAATGTCCCGGTCTTGTAGGACGCAGAAGGCTGATGTTAAAAACACATAAATACATTTATCTCTTTGATTTATTTAATATACATAAGTAATTTCAATGCACGATTAGAAAAATATGAAAACCGGTAGGTACTGCATTTCAGGCTTGAAAGAGTAACAAGCAGATTTATTTTATGATAGTGTTATTGGAGATAATAACTGCTCCAAATTTTTATTATATGGGATTGTGCTTTCTTTTATATTCAGTACTCCTAAGGTTTGGAGCATGGCCCCAAATGTAAGGTCTACGAAAAAAAAACAAAAATATTTTAGCCTCAGAAATACCTATACTGGTAACCAGTGATTACAAGTCATGATTTCCGCTACGATCGCGTAACCACGCCTTCCTATAAAACGCAAGTTCAAAGTCAGGAGGATTATTGTGGTAAATGTGAGTGTCACCATTAAGGTCGACCATAATGAAGTTCATACTTGTGATTTTAGGCTTGCTGTGTTTCTTTAGCATCAGTTGTTTTGCGTTTCAGGTAAGTTAATTGAAGTAAGTTATGATTTTTAAGCAGGAATTTCCTACGCGATCTTACTAGACTGACTCAATCTTTGAAGTTTGGGTTGAAAATTCAAAAAATAATATTAAAAGCTTTATATTTCACGAAACCAATGTATATGAAGCATGATTTATAACTAATTTATTAGGCACCTACATAATAAATATGAATATGGCGAGCGTTTTATGTTTTAAGTATAAAAAAATCTATGAATATATAAATGAATCCCTATTTCCCTTGGTCACGCCATCGCGCGTGAACGGCCAATTTCAAAAATTCTTTCACCATTAGAAAGCTGCAATTACACTGAGTGACATAGGCTATATATGTACCACGGGTGAAACCAGGGCGAACAGCTAATAAACAATATACCGCGTCTTTATGCATGCTTAAACGAACACAATTTATAAAAATTAATTTTTAAGTTTAAGTACGCATAGCGTTTAATTCGTATTCTATTTTTTCAGATAACATACGATTCTACAAGTAAGTATAATAATAAGACAGTCTCTACGACCCTTCTATTTTTATAGAAAAAAATTGTCGATTTGGTGAATTGCCCGACGATGAGCAATCAACACCGCCATGGGCATTCACAAAGCTAGCGTTGCAAATACTTGCCGGTTCTTTTTAATTATACCAAATTGAGTAGATAATTAAAGAATTAAAAAGTGAATGATGTATGGATACAGCCTACCAGTTCAGCGCTATTTTTGGCGTTTGTGTATGTGTTTGTCTGTTGCATCATAGCTTTTGAACGGATAATCCAATTTTGAGTTTGTTTTTTTATAACTTTAAATGTGAATTAGTCACGAGCGTTCTTAGTTGTTTGAATAAAGTTTTCTGACACAAATATCGGATTAAACACTTTTTTTTGTATCATATCACAATTTATGGGTATCATTTTTTTTCAATATGGGTGTCAAAACTATAAATCTAAAATGGTTCCCAATACAAAATGAGGTGGGGGGTAATTAAATTTATTTATAGCTATGTCAATAATTTGTGGGAGTGCGCGTTGATTCTGCGGAGCAAAAAAGTCATAAACAATCTGTGTAAAAACATCCCGAAACTTCCACTTAAACCATTTTATAAAAATGAAATTCAATCTAGTTTCATAACATTCGGTTTGGAGTTTGTCCCTTATTTATAAAAAAACGAAAAATGCATAGATTTATATAGTATGTTAGTTACAATTTCACGTTAAAATGATTGCAAATATAAAAGGATTAAGACACCGCCTCTTCACGCGGGTACAACGCAAGTGTTGTCCCAGGCTGAAACAATACCAAAAATTGTTATGTTCAAGTGGTGGAAAGATGAACCTTACTTCCATTTAATCATGTTTATCTTACATTTAAGTTTTTAACTACTACTGTATATATGGGTAGATACCTAACTACGTCTTTCTTTGCGTACGATATTCCACCATAACGAAGCAAATATTCGTATCTTCGTATTAATTCGCAATCGTTTTAAAGTTATAAAAATTGCGATATTAGAATACACAAAAATTTTCATCATCATCATCAGCCCATATATGATCCCACTTCTGGGACACAGGCCTCCTATGAGGTTTCAGGCCATAATCCACCACGCTGGCCAAGTGCGGGTTGGCAGATGTCACATGTCGTCGAACTTTTTGATTCTTGGACATGCCGATTTTCTCACGATGTTTTTCTTCACCGTTTTATGCAGGTGTGAAACATCACATAATAAAACATCATATAAATAACAATTTACATGCGCAGATAAATTGGAAAAAATTAAATATGAAATATTTACAGATAGTCCTGGTAATTTCTTAGCACGGGAAAAAAGACAATTAGAAGATTTAGATACTGATGAATTTTCATCTGGACTAAAAGAAGATGCCCAAGAAGAACCAAGTTTTTGGGACAGAGTAGTTAAAGTAGCTTTAAGATTATTTAACAAATTTATAGAATGGCTTAATACATAATGTTTATACTTGTAAAATTTATTTATTAGTGAACGGTATTTCATCAGTAAAATTATACCACAATGTACTACATTTAAACTAATTAAAATTTTACCTAGCATTAAAAACAGTTATTTTCCATTACAATTAACTAACAAAATTTTCATGTGAGATTTGTTATATACAATAAATTGCTTTATGAGGTGTATAATGATTCAAACAACCAGTGTTTATATTCTATAGTATTTTATTTGTTTTTCATAAAGTACTTATAGCTAGTATTTTTTACATGTATTTCATACACTTTATTGTTAACTTTGTAAAAAAACATTTATTGTTTATCATAATAAAATGTTCACAATGGTAATCTCTTATTTTTCATGAAATCTAGAAGATAACAAGAAAATTCATGCTGTAACTCTTTCAATACTATTTACTTAATTCTGGAACTCTGGAACAGGTTTATACCTAGTTGAGACAATCATCAAGAAAACTCAGCTTGGTGTGTAGATAAGGAAACCTTTAATATCATGCGAATAAAATTAAAGTGAAAAATCTATACCCCAAACATACAATCATAATCCTTTTAATTGCTATACCCCTAACATATAATCATAATCATGATGTGTTATGTAGATTTTAAATACTCCTCCTCTATATTAAGTGGATTATACTGTCCTTGACTAGCTAAGTATTTAATTGTAGTAAACTCAGTAGTATTTGTAACTTGTGAATTAATTTTAATCCCATGGTCAGTGATATTAATATCACTTATTATTTTTTTGAGTGTCTGGGGCTTGAGAAAAGACTTACTTGCAACAGCAATATCATAGAGGCATTTTTCAAAGATAGCTTTAATAAATATATTGTCTGGCAATGGTTTTCCCTCCAAGGCATTTGCCAAACAACTGTAAGCAGCTTTAAAATCAATTTTATCGGTACAAACCACTGGCGGTTTATCTTCAAACTCAGCAATTAAACGCAATGCAAGAGCTATTTCAGTATTTAATTCTTCAAAAGATTTTGTGTCCGTTAGTAATTTCGCCCAATTTGCGATGGGTATTATAGATGAATTAGCCCTTCGTTTCTTTCTCTTACTTATGACCGCAGGATTCTGCAATGCTTTACGATTGTAAAAATTTATTGCTGTTTCAACTTCTTCTCGAGTTTTATAGCTTAAAAAACTTTGAATATTATCTACATCGGTGCACCCATACTCATTTAAGGCTTGTAATAATTGAAATTTCTCCTCTTTAGCCCAACCCTCTAATGTCCTAGTCTCCGTTTCAGAATTATCCATGATCAAAATTGATATATTTATACACGACCTTTACGAGAAAATAAAATAAAAATAACTAGTTAAGAGATGTTTAAAAGTTATCTCTGTATAAAAGTATAAAACGTTATTTTTCTGAAAGATGACATTTGAGTTTTGATTATGATGCTTTGACTCTGCTAAGTGCTATGTACAGTGTTACCAACTCTCAGAAATATTTACCCCTAACTCTAAGTCAAAACCCCCTAAAACTGCGTCAATTATTTGTATTAAGTAATATTCAGTAATATTTGTTAATGCTTTTTATCTATAAATTAACTAATACATTAAAAATTAATTCAGTTTCCTCTGAAGAGTCAGAATTTTTAAAATCATACATGTTAACATTGAATAAACTTAACATTTTAGAAGATGGAGTGAATGTTGTGCAAGATCCACCATTACGGATTAATGTGAATCGAATCAGATATATATATATATATATTTATTTATTTATGAATAGATAGGATTTTTTAATTAGTAATGAAAAGGAGCTCATATTTTATACCTTTTCATTTACCCACAGAGTAGGTAAATATTGCAGAATAGGAAAATATAATTACACTAGATGTCACCCAGTCCTAAGTCATTCGCTAGGTGAAAAAATAAATTTAATTGATTGATTGCATTAGATAGTTCTATTATATTCAGAATATTATATATTCAGAAAAACCCTAAAAATACCCCTAAACATATAAAACTCCCAACAAAAAAAATCCCATTCTACTAATTTACCCCCTAAATTTGGGGGGAAAACCCCTAAGTTGGGAACACTGGCTATGGCTATACAAAACAAGTTTTTAAAATTATTCATAATTCGTTTACTACTAATTTCGAGACTATTTTATATATCAATAAATCTTGTGACAACGTTGAATCAAAAGCAAAATTCTATAATACGAGAAATATGAGCGCCATCGAAAGATCCGTGATAACAGAAAAATCGTATTAAGGTTATAAATATTTTTCTGATATATTTATCTAAGTTATCTCAGAAAAATATATTTAAATTTAAGTAACTACCTAAAAGTTTTCCTAATTTTGCTTCTAAATGAATGTCAGTCAGAAAATATCCTGACTTTTTTATTTTTAAGTTGCTAATGCGCTGAATGCTATTGATTACACTTTCCTACATTGAGTGTAATGTAATAAACGCATAAGTCATCGAAACGAATTAAAAATAACAGCAATAATTATTCCGTCTTACCAAAGATTGTTGAGATAAACTACGTTGATCGTCTAATATAAACTTGAAAAAAAAAACCACAAATATATTTCTTCTACCAGTTTAATACAGAAGCTAGTATTATACAGTTTTAAACTTTAAATCTTTACATTAATATTTATAAAACAGATACATACATTGTCTAAAAAGTAAATAGCATTAACTAATATTTACAAAAGTCATAAAACAACTATACATTTTATTAAATTAAAAATAATTTAATAGTGGGTAAAGTGGACAGACAACTGTTCAGAATTCATTCTTTTTAAACTTTTTACTAGTTTCAGTCACTAAATCCTCAAGTTTGTTTATTCTTCTTGCTTTAAGAAATGAGTTCTCACTTTCACTAACACTCTGACGAACACAATTAACATTGGATACATTCTGATTATGTACACCATGTTTTTTATCACCCATAGTTTTATTCTTATTAACTATTAAAGTATTTTGAATGTCTTTAACCAAATCACTAGAGTGCAATTTTATTGTTATTTGATTTTCATTATCACCTTTTTTTATAAATTCTGGTTTAAAATGAACCACAGATCTATTTTCGGAGTCACTTGAAAGCCTTATTGTCTTTCTTAAATGTATTGTATCTGATGAATCAGCAAAGTTTCTTTTTAATAAAATATCTCCAGTAGGCATTTGCTTTAAAAAAGTTAATGTAGGGCCTTCTGAGTTTCTAGTTTCAACTTTTTGTTCTTTGCTTGACCCACCCTTTTCATTCTCAGGACCATCTTCTTGCTGATCTTCATTTTCAATCAATTTGCCTGAACAAAGTAACAACAGTTGTAAATTTACTCTAAACATAAATGCTACAAATATTTATGTTATAATAATTACTTTTGATCTTACCATTTAAAGTAGGGAATGTGATTTCAGGTAATGTTAAATGCGAATCTGGATTGTATGTGTGCATTAAGGATTTTAGCAGATTTGAGATTTCTTCTCTTTTCCTTGTTACAACAATTTCATCAAACCAATTTGCCAATTGTTTTATGGGCAGAGCATAATCCAATATTGGATCCTGAAAAAAATATAACATTAGGTCCATCTATCTACATAATATACAAGAGTATTCCTAAATTATAAATAACTTATCACATACCTTAAAAAAATGTTCAACATACTGTAAAAGATATAAACCACAGTCTGTAAAGTTATTTTGTTGGGGAATTTTGGGACAGCTCCCTTTGATATTGTCTTTATTAAAAATTTTATGTCTTGACACCTGTAAAAGAAGTAAAAGCATTTAACATAAGATAATATTTTCATAGAAACTAATATTACTAGTTCATGATCCATACCTTTGCTTGATATTCACAAGTCAGGTAATCGCGCAAAGTAGCTACAACCCTTGATCTTGAAGCTCCAGCAAGTGAATCAAAAATTAAAATACAGGGGCTGAAATCAAACATTGTATTTTATTTTATTTTATTTTTAAATTTATGACTTATTACAATAATTAAATACAATTACATTTTTTTTAAACTAGTTTTTAATGTTCAATGTGCATTAGTATGATAACTTGAAAGATATTTAATAAGAAAAACTTGTATATACCTAGTCTTGCCATAAATATTGTAATAAAGAAAAAAGAAAATTGTTAACTGCAAATAACATTTATTA
>NC_052114.1:4996922-5002901 GCF_012273895.1 Zerene cesonia
ATTTGGACACCTGAGAGATGTGCAAATTTAATCTAAAAAGATATAGCTGGTACTGTGGGTTAGAGCGAGGGTGGAGGCTGCCTATGGCTGCTACAAACATTATAAAGGCAAGCCAGATAGACTAAAACCATAGTGTGTCACTTAAAAATAGAATATAATATATATAATTATTTTTAACAAGAAAGTAAATCACTTTCAATTTGTCTGAACTAGACCACTTAAATGGGACCAAGTAAGCACCAGCTTTCTAAAAAAAAATCATATACATTGGTTCAACTAGTAAATTTAAATAAGGTAACAAACTCAAAGAAATACAGTCACATTGATAACCTCCTCGTTTATTTGAAGTCAGTTAAAAATATAGATAGCAATAGTCTTACTGTTTTATTGGTTCATTCTTTCTGACGACAGGTAGATCTGGCTTCTTTTCCACCGTTTTTTCTGTCTCATCTTCATCTGAATCACACTGCATATCTAAGTCACTTTCCTGATAAATAAAATAAAATAGTAAGCTACTTGATTGTAATCAATTTTTCTTATATATATTATTTTTGTTTAGATACACTAGAAGTTGTCAATGCCTTTTTTATGTTGACAGTTTAGCTTCTCCAAACGTCCAAAATTAATAATATATCTCTTTATGTACACTTAGCATCAATCGACTTTTGTATATATTTCCATTAATATCTAAAGGATGCCAATACAAAAACTATCCTTCAATTGGTTATAGACAAGCTTTGCTCAGAAAATGGTATGTTGCTCTGAATCTATGGTTGCAATATCTGATTAAGATTGATTATTAGCATTGGAGGTTTGCAATTGATATAAACAATTATTGGTATATATGTCATCTTTCCTAATATTAACAAGACTAGAGAGGGCCACAGCCTATTTTTCACTGTGGTGAAAGATCTTATTACCATTGCCAGCCAACAAAAGAATCAAATTGGATTGAAACTTCATTGAAATGTTGCATTTTTGTATTTATGATTTGTATGACTTACAAAAGCACAAGCAGTCATTATTGATATATCCTATACCTAATACAGTAAAAGAGTATTGTCACAGTCTATTAGAGCAAGGCGGAAATATGTTTCAATCATGTTTAAGGGTGATTTATCTGATATTCATACATAAAGCATAATATAAAGTATTTACTATTATTTGCTGATAGCAATGCTTATCTTTGTTACTCTTTATTGAAGAATTAATAGTTTAACAATCAGATGCACAAATAAGTAAGTTAAATCCTTCATATGGTCATAAAAATATATGATATATCCAGTATTCACTTTTAATGAAAATTAGGTACATATAAATGGCTTTCTACCACTTACTTCAGCCTCAGCCTCATCCCGCTCACTTAAATTATCTGAGTCACAATTCAATGTCAGTTGTTCCTGTTTTGTTAGAGGTGTAATTGTTGTGCTTCCTATTTGCATAGATGATTTACGTTCTGAAAAATTAAAATGTGGTCACTAAGGTTTCATATTTGTATAAAGCTACTTATTGTGGGAGTCGAGCACGCTTCAGCACGAATTGAGCCAACTCGCACCGGGGAAGTATCACACCCCCCCAGAAAACTGGCGTGAATTAATAGGATGCTATTGTGTTTCGTACAGTGAGTGGGGGAGCCGGAGGACTATTTCCTTCTCCTCACCCTTTCCAGTCCATTCCTTCTTTCCAGTCATAAATCCTTTCCTTATCACTTAAAAGCGCGCAGCGCATTCTCAGAGGTCTGAGCCTCTGCGAATGTTCATGGGCGGTGGTGATCGACTACCATCAGGCGAACCACCAGCTCAGTTGCCCGCTATGACACAAAAAAAAAAAAATTTATGTTCTCTTAGCTAAATAATATATAACTAGGAATGATTTTCTTACCTTTTCGCCTTATTGCTTGTGGGGTGACAATTCTATTATCAATCATACTACGACAACCATCTAAACTTGGAAAACATATTATTGCCACAAACCAATGGCAGTTTTCATTAATAGGAACTACAATGAAGTCTTTCTCAAAAATATTAACATTCTTTGTCCACGTTTTGACTCTGGCATGTCGTTTTTGTGCTGGTGTCAAACTGCTATCCCATTCATGTGGATTTGAACTTTTATTTACTTTGCTTGGTTTTGTAGTTAATCTTTTGTAAAAGAAAGTACTAAAAATATGAGTCTTTTCTCTCTGACTGGCGGTTAATACATCATGAACTAAGTGTTTTAGGTAGAAATCAATTATTACATCATTTAAGAATTGATCTTGGGCTAAACACATATAGTCTTCTGTATTTATAGGAATACCACCTTTGCCCGGAGGATATATTAAAATTTGTCTGATCTCAGCTGGATTTGAACTGAAAATGTCATTAATATTGGTAAACTTGGAAATATTTATACAAAAATCAAAAAATTATATGTTGTTATATTTACCTTTTCCCACCAGACACATTGGAAGCATTTGTAGATCTTGTTGCCATCTTTGAAATATTATTACTTTCTTGTGGACATGTTCGCACCAGAATCTCATTAGCTTCTTTTGCATTCAACTCATCCATAACCTTGCCAAATAAATTCTTCAAAGCAGCCTTAGTGTCATCAGTTATAACATTAGGTAATAAGGTTATCCTTTTGTAAGGGTCTATCTTCGACATTGGATTATAATATGGACCTAAGAAACACAACAAATAAATATATTGTACATTTATTTTCCTAATTTCTTTAAATACATTGACTTTATGTAAAGTTAGACAAATAATAATAATCATCATCATCATCATCATCTCCAGGATAAGTTGGATTACTTACCTAGGTCCTCAACCATATCCAACATTTTTCTTATATAAACACCACATTTGCTTTTTGTGTACAGAAAAATAACCGGTAGTCCTTTGCCAAAATGAATCAGTATCCTAACAACTTCTTTTAATTGGATTTGGAGTGCTACTTCTTTAGATTCATTTTTTAATGAAGGAGCAACAATCTTTATACCTCTAGATGATATGTAAACCTAAAAATTGATACAATCAATGAGTTTGTCTTACATCATAACATAACACAGAGATACTTTATTGCACAATGAACCATCAATTATATTAAAACAAATAGTTCAATTGCACAAACTAGGTATAGGAAAAAGATATTATTGATAAGAAAGATAGTACATTGGATAATATATACAACAAGTTAATATAAATAAATATAATAAAATGTTTTTAATATGAACAGACTTATAAATATGAATGGAAAAGATTACTTAACAAACCTTTTCCTTTGGTGTATATCTATATGAACCAATTCTAATAGTTCTACAATTTAGAGAAGCCACAATTCCTGATACATTTTGACTTATTTCTTCCCTGCTTTCATCTGTAACAAAGACAATATATAAATAACATAATGTGTATCATTTACAACTTAAAATAATACAGGATTGCCCAAATCTGAAAAAAAAATTCTGTTAAAGGCAAAAAAATACATGGTACATTTTAAGATAATTAACAAAAACTTTTTCCCTGGGTAACAAAAATCATATTATAAATTTGCTCAACTGTGACTTGAAAGAAAAACAAACATATTCACTTTTGTCTTTATAATATTAGTAAGGAAGTGAAATCTCAATGTACGCTCAGTAAGTCTATGTAAAACGATAAAAAGTTATTCTTATAAACTCTTAGTTATTATACTTCTTAATTATAAAACCTTGTAATGGGAAAAAATTTCAATTTTGCTGTCACAAAATAAATATTTTATTCATCTACTATTTATACTTCATCCAAAATTTACATATTGAACTATAATGAACCAAATTGTTTTGCCCACTAATTCCAAACATAGAATCATTATTTATAGGATTTATGATAAAAAATACAGTTGGGGTAACTTTAACGCGGAAATAAATAATAATAGAAAACATTTTTACAATGTGACATTGCCAGTTTGATGCTATAATTTTAACTTTTTAATCTGATCTTATTCTTACCACTTTTTTGTGCAAGCATATTTAGTCATGCAATATAATTTTACGATAATTATATCCTATATAGAATTATCGAGAAATGGTGCACTATACATACGAGTTTGACTTTATAGGTTAAAAAGACGGTTGAGCAGAAATGTTGCGAATTGCATTTATGTTCTAATACTATACTTTCAATTTAATCAAAAAATATGGATAAAAACTATTTAATAAAGTACGAAAATATAGTTTTAATTAGTAGCGTGTTGTTTATTGATTTTGCATTTGCTTTTTATTTCATGGACTTGTTGTTTGGTAATCATAATATAATATACCTTTATATATGCGGCGATTTTTATTTGACATCTTTATTATTTTCTAATGATTTTAACTTGATCGATACTTATTTTGCCATCACAAAGTCTTTTTAAACTGTTTTATTACATGTACGCACTTCTTAACATATCAGGATAAAATTTGACAGCTGCACACTGCCGGCATGACAGTTTAATGTTGATAGGCGGTATCACAGATAAAGTAATCACTATAAGGGCAGTTCAGCAAGTTTAGTCTATGGTTAAAAATAAGAATAGTCTACACTGTCCGCCATAACACCATTAGTCTTCAAAAACCATGTATTATAAAAAAGAAGCACAGATTCATCCTATCCTACTTCCTACTAATATCCTATCCTATTCTACTAATATAATAAATGCGAAAGTTTTTAAAGATGTGTGTATGTTTATTACTCTTTCACGCAAAAACTGACCCAGTTGCAATGATGTTTGGTACGTAGACAGCTATACAACGGGAATAACATATAAGCAATTTTTTTCTTTTTATCTCGATATTCCTACGAGATACGGACTTACGCGGTTGAAACCGCGGCGCGCAGCTAGTATTTTATATTTTATTAGCTTTTGCCCGCGGCAGATGTTATAATACATATAAACCTTCCTTTTGAATCATTCCATCTATTTAAAAAACTCCATGAAAATTCGTTGTGTAGTTTTAAAGATCTAAGCGTACACAAATACACACGCGGGAAGCGACTGTGCTATGTAGTGATTATTAGATAATTTTGATCCGTGATATCTATATATTGCATATAATTAACTACTTATAACGAAGAAAATATTTTCACTTTCTTAGTAACAAGATCTGTTTTACTCGCTTGTGTATGAAAAAGCTCTACTGGTAACATAATTTTCAAAATCGGTTAAATCGTCTTTGAGTTCAAATAACACTCCAACATAACCCAGGACCCTTTCCCCGAGAGACCTAGCCGCACCAGCTTTATCAACTATAAAAGACATGATGGAAACTCGTAAGAGTAACTATACAATAACTTTATAGGAACAGTTGAGCCGAAATATAAGTAGTGAATAATAGCTGTAAATGTCTCCAAAACCGCGATTGAGTAGCAAATGTGTATGACATGTGAAGGCAGAAAAATAAATTGTTATTAAAGCTCTTTATTAAATTTCAATTTAATTACAATTTATAAATAACTATTAATTGCGACACGTTCATATTTAATACGCGCAGGTACGCGATAAGCTTTTTCCTTCTTACTATTTCTCAAGTTAACGAACTTAGCTATATTGTTTAAATACAGCTATGACGGTTTATTTAAATTTTAAAACGTGTTAGTAAACACTCCAACGCATATTCATTTTATAAAATATGAGTTTCATTCATCGGGCAGGAGAATGAAGACCAAACTTAGCTGATAACTCAAACATACAATTAGACGATCGGTTTATCTTATGTAAATACCACGCTAACGCTCTCTTAAGGCTGCCGTAGCCCTTTATTAAAATTTGTACCACAAGAGTAACGACAAAAAAACAAATATCTGAAATATCGCTCATAAAATTTGTGGTCCATTTTTTGAGAAACTAGTAGGATTTTTTATATCCTATTAATATTATAAATGCGAAAGTTTATAAGTATGGATGTATGGATGTTTGTTACTCTGTCACGTAAAAACTACTGAACCAATTGCAATGAAATTTGGTACGTAG
>NC_052114.1:5003901-5009397 GCF_012273895.1 Zerene cesonia
GCAACGAAAACTGTGACATGAGAATTTTATATATTAGATAAAGAAATCAAATAATATACACTTACCATCCATATTATCAAATCCAATGCCACTGTCTGGTGTTCCACCTTCTATTTCACTCAGTGATGGTTCTTTCATAGTTGCTGACTGTTCCATCTGGTAAAAGATGTTGTATATACTATTGTATAAGTATTTTGATTCTTACTAATATTATAAACGCGATATTGACTGTGTCTTCTTCACGCATAAACTACTGAACCGATTTGGATGAAATTTGGTACGAAAGTAGTTTGAGAAAGAACATAGCATAGTTTTTATCCAAATATACTAGTGAATTATAAATATATATAGTGAACTATGTGGCTAAAACACCGAGATTGTCTTTCTCTTCCTTTTTGCGAGCGGAAAGCTTGTATCATAAGAAACATAAAAAAATTATGAGAAGTTACATAATCTTTTAATATAATTTTTGTAGTATGGTGTGGTTTGGCAAAGGATGTAATTTTGTTGACTTCTCTAAAATGTCGAATATAAAATAGACTAAAATTATTTATATTTCTGAACTGCCGCGTCTTCTACCCGCATCTACCATATTATTCATTCATTACGCCACACCTGTATATATGGGAATTTGATAAAAAAATAAGAATTTAGTACCTGATTACTTAGCATTGAACTATTTGAGTCTTCTTCATCAGAACTTAATGTTAATATAACTGGTTCAGGATCAGGCTGCTTTCCCCTTGGTTTTCTTACTCTTCCAGGTTTTTTCTCTGGTACAATCTGTATCAAATTTTTGCAATAAACAACATAAGATATTTGTCACAATCTAATCAATGGTATTCGAACTAAGAACTGTGGGATATTAAATAAAAAAGAACCTAATTCAAAAGTATATTGACGTACAATTTCTAAAAAAAAATAATTTTTATTCGAAACCAAGTTTTCAGTGCGTGGAACACTCAAAACATTCAAGTACAACTTGTATGTAATCAATTTCTAAGACTAATCAATATTTATACTCACAGTTTTATTACTAAACGTTTTGATTGACGTTTTGAGCAGGTTCATCTTAATGCTTTCACTGCAAGTTCTGGAAAAAAAAATTAAGATAAAAATCATATGCTATGTGCATATAAAAAACAAAAGACTATTTTGGTAGGTTATTACATTTGCTTATCTAGATTTGGTTTGTCAGTATCTTTCTTCTTTTGTTCTACATTTTTACTTGCCAATGGAACACTTTTCGGTTCTTCTGTGAAAACTCTTTTACACCTGTAAATAATACACAATTTACTAATACATCAACATTTTTACTAATGATTAAATATGTTAAAAACCAATGGAAATTTATTTCAATATAATTTTTATAATTATGTAAGGAATAAGATTACATCTCATACAATAATAATTGAGTCATAGTAATATATGTTTAATGTTAACAACTAAAAAGTATACTTCAAAATTAAGTTAAGTATGCAATAATAATATATGACAAACCGTTGACAACGACTAAAATCGAAGCCAGTATAACCGCAAGATTTGCAAACTGCAAGTTTCCCATCTACAAAGCGTGGAGGAGGTGATTTAGGCGACTCGGGGCTGTTGTTAGCTGCAAAGAATTCACCGCACAATATTTAGTTAATTCTCATTAATTGTAATACATTTCAACACAACAAATCAATTCTTACGAATGAGATATAATATTATATACTTGAAACCTTAACAATATTATTATTATATATTTAGAAATTCTCTGGCATCCAGAAATAATATTGTATACTTAAATACTTATTTTGCTTAAAGATGTTTTGTGGAAAATCTTTACAGACAAAGAATAATGTTACATACAGTTGTCAGGACAAGGTCCTTTCTCTGGTGTGGACATTTCACTATTTTGAGATTGTGTTGTCACATTAGGAGAACTTCTACTGCTAATATCACCCACTAACATCTGCAACATACATAAAAATTAGCAACATTCTCAAAAAAGTATCAGAATACTCAGTAATTTTTATACATACCGGATGATTCTCTACCATTTCTTCTATACGTGTTGTAGAACCTACTGATACAAAATAATCAATTTCACTACTGGTATTTTGCATACATTGTATATGAGTATCTTCTGTAAATGGTACATTAACCTGGAACAAAATCTGTTATAAACAATTTTGATTGAATCATTGAAGATAAATTTTAGGTATATTATTACATAACATTTTGCTTATAATGTTTCAGTTTGAGCTTTATGTCAATTATGTAAGATACTTTTTCTTTGTTTGTACTATTAAAAATCTTCTATAATATAATATAATAGTACCTGTTCCAAAACTTCTTGAAGTGTACAACTTTCCTTTGGCAGTGTAAATGTTATTAGTCTTTGCTCTCCATTTTGGAGAAATATTAACATCTTTGCGGATTGAGGTTCTGCAGATTGTTCAGATGGACCACCAGCTTCATGGTTTTCTGAAAAACGAAAAATAACCACCATGTTCAAACTATTTTTATTAAGGGATTAGAGCTATTCTCACAATTTTATGATGAAATAATATAAAGCGAGTTGGAGAAATAAAACTCGTACATCATTTCACTTAGAAAATAATAAAAAGTTCACATAATTAAGCGGCTTTATTGGGTAAACTTGGTCTATGATGAATTGATCTGGTGGACTTGAAAAGTGTGTATATGACTATCCATGCAAAAATATTGAAATTGGCGTTAGGCCTTTGGTCAAACAATAAATTATGGTGAAACTTTCGAATATAAATTTAATCATTTAACCAAAGAAGTAAAACAAATATAGGTACGTATACATTAGAAAAGGATAAAATGAGAGATATCAGATAGTTATTAGATCTGTAGAAGCAAAAAACCTCCATAAATTATTGTCATGTACTTACCAGAGTGTGGAGCTTGTTGTTGTGTCTGCATTGGAGGTACTCTTTGCACTGGTCTTTGTTGTTCTTTACTTTTAACTAATGTCTGGCGGCCAGTATCCCTGAAATAATTTAGTTCCTTAAATTAATATTAGTGAGCTAAATCAAATATTTAAGGCTCATAAAAGCATATTTTTAAGTATATTTTAATGTAAAGAATTAGAAAATAAAAACATAATGAAACTACCCAGTAGGCACTATCACGGTTAGCTGGTCAGAAAGGCTTTGTAGTAGTGCTATTTTCAGTTTGTGAAGGCGGAGTCTCTCCATTGGAAAGAGCCATTAGGTAAGAGAAAACAAAGTTAATTATCTAACATGTCCAAATTTACTTTGGATAAATAAGTTTCCAATAAAAAATATACAACATATATGTTTACCTTGGTTGCTGTTGCTGTTGTTGGAGCTGTTGTTGATGAATGTGTTGGGACATAACTCGGGAAGTCTGTTGCGACATAACGCGCGACGTCTGTATCCGCCTAAACTCTGCGACGGTAATCCTCTGACCATTCGACAACGTGAAAAACTGCCGTTCCTCATCAGGATTATCTTGCTCCATTAATAATTGAGTTATAGTTTGGGGTTGATGCTGTGGTTGTTGCACGTGAGAGTTTTCATAAACAACTTGATTCTGTTGGAAATTATGTTGGGGCACAAAATTTATTTGATGTTGTGGCATTCCAGAATTTATAGATGCAGGCGGCGCTGTGCTTGGTCCTTGTCGCAGCGGCGGAGCCGTGTGGAATTGTTGCGACGAATTTATATTCTCATTAACGATAGATTTTTGAACTATTGCTGCTGTAATACTTTCTTCGAGATCATCCATATCATTGGCATTATTGGGTTGTACAACTACTTTTTTGACCTGTTGTTGTTGAATCTGCTGTAACTGCTGGTTAGGTGGGTGTTGCTGAGCAACATTTAAAGTATTTTGTTGAGGTAGAGGTCCATTATTTTGGCTTGATTGTGCTGTGTGAATCGAGAGAGGGGACTGACTGATACATTGCGTTACAATAGTACCCTGTGGAGTGATTATGCGTGCTTGTTGACCATGTTGACTTTGGTTAAGTATAATTTGTTGTTGCTGAAAAAAATATATATTTAGTATGTTATTAATATTCTAACCATTTTTTTTCTATAGTTTGAGGTAAATAAAACCTTACTTGTGTAAGTTTGAGTTGGTTTAACTGTTGTTGCTGTTGCTGTTGCTGACCAAGAATGTGTTGTGCTAACTGGTGATGCTGCTGTTGTTGATGTTGTTGCTGTTGTTGTTGCTGCTGTTGTTGTTGTTGTTGCTGTAAAAATAAATTTGTTAGCATTAATATATTTATCTAAATATCCAACAGAATAAGAACTGCAATGTGATTTCGATTGTATGTGGTAAAAATAAAATTCGACTTATCGAGACAGTAGTTGGAGAGGTAGGTAATAGAACTCCACAAGCAAAGTTTCAGCTTAGCAGTTAATATACCGGTCAAGTACTTGTCTCAACAAATAGAACAAACACAACAAATCAATAAACTAATTTGACAAGATTAATTTTAAGATGTGAAAGCAACTCTTAGTCCAAGAAAATGGGTAGGGTAAATGCGAATTTGAGATTAAAACTTGAATTTTTGATATAATTTACTTTGAGGAATCTAAAAACGAACTGTGCAAGTTTTTTTTAAATTCACCCCCGAGAAGGGGTGAAAAAAAATAAATAAAGTCGTTTTTTTGAAATTTTGGCGAAACCGTAAGTGTTAGAAAAAAAAGTTTTAAATAAAATTTGTAGAGCGTAAAATTTTACACAAAAATGTTTCTATGACTTTTTTTCCTAAAATTGAAATTAACTGAGATAGGGTAGTTAGAAGCTAGGGGATGATAACTGCAACTTTAAAAAATCATAACTTATTGAAAAATTGATAAAACTCATATATTTTTTTAAATTACTTATAATTATAAACTTTGATCCTAGAGAAAAAAATTTTTTTTCAATTGTTTATAACAAAATTAAAAAATTAGAAATTTTTATTTTCAAATTAAATCAAGTTAAATCGAAAAAAAAAAATATGTATATATATATATATATATATATATATATATATTTTTTTTTTTTTTTCAATACATTAGTATTTAAAAAAATTGACCATACGCATTGAAATTTAATTTTTACTTTTACCTGTTATTTTCAAGCAGGTATAAAATAATTTACCTGGTGAAAGATATTGTGTGGCGGCGACTTTGCTTTTACTACCGGATTTGGTACCTTATGCGCATGCGCCAGTTGTTCTCAATGGGCCTCTGTGTGTTTACAGTACTCTCCAGTTGCTTTGAGTAAATTATAAACAAAAATTTTAACTCCGTTCTGTTTTCTGATTACTATTTTTTTATTATTAAAAATTGTAAGGTGTTTTTTTTTAATGTGATTAGAAGTTGATTTTCGCTGTTAATTTGAGAAAGGTAATTATTCATGTTAAAAGTAAAAAAAAACAAAAAAAACAAAATAAAATAAAACGACTGTGTGGGGTTTAATTCATTAGATATATGGCGCCATCCTTTGGGCGCCATGGGAACTCAT
>NC_052114.1:5010397-5013723 GCF_012273895.1 Zerene cesonia
AACCAACTTTTATCATAATAACTAGGGGTGCATCCGACACCGATACCGATATATTGGCGATACTTCGGGTTAGCCGATATATCGGTATCGACGATATTTTTATGACCGATTCAACGATACCAGCGCAGGTCTTATTCAAACAGATGTGCGAAATCGCCTTTCTCCGCAAACTTAAGATTACTTTGTTTTTTAAACAAAAATCTTATCAATGTTAATTTTAATTACTAAAAATTTTAATTGCCTAATTATTAACCTATGTCTCTACTTCTTATATTAATGCTAGAAAAATCTGACTTGTGATTTATTTATCATACTTCATTTTTGAATTCATAGTAAGCGTATCGGTATCGGTATCGTATCAGCGAAAAGGCATATCGATGCATCACTAATAATAACCACAAAGCACTTATCATAATACATCTCCAAATTTTTTTTATAACAATTTGCAGACACCTCGACATATATGCAACCCACAAACGTGTTTGTGAAAAAAAATGGTTTCTAGAAGAAATTCCAACTCTCGCAATTTTATTGAGAAAACTTCATAGCTTGTAGGGTATAAATTATAGAAAAGAATATTCTAATACATAGATAAATGATATGCCAACATGGTTCCTCAATGGTACCTAAAATCACAATCGTTAATTGGAAACTAAATAACTTGAATGTTGCAAAACTTGTCAAATGTTATCACTGATATAACCTCACTCATAGGTGAATTTTGAAATGAAGTGAAATGTTAAAGACACAGTACTGACAGTGAATAATTACAAAAAATGGTTAAACATCTGAATGATTTTTGGCACTGACTTCAATTCTCAATCGTCATAAAAAACCGGACCTAAAATCGATTCAAAGCCCAAAATGATCAAAAATGGATGTACAGGAATTACAAACACTCGTTAAAATATAATAATTTATGTAAGAATTTCATTTGTCAACTCATCAACAATTATAACAATTGCATGTATAGGATATTTGATGAAAGACGCGTGTCTGTGTAGTCGCAGTCGCCGTCACCGGGCGCGGTGGGCGCGGGCGCTGTGCGGGCGCGCGCGGCGCGGCCCGGCTCGCCCCGCGTGCTCAACACGCACTCGGCGCACTCGCAGCAACGACCGCCGAGACCGCGAACGCCGCTGCTGCAGGTTCAGGTGATGATTTGATTTTTTTTGTTACTTTACTTGCTCTAAAATGTTTGTTACAAATTGGTTTAATGTCATGTATGATAAATATCTTATATGTTGTGTTTCATTTCACATCTTGATTATATATTTCTTCTTTTTTTTTACTAATTAGCCGCCAGCGTCGTTATAGGAATTACTATAGAGACTATGAGACTTGAGGAAGGCCAGCCTCTGTGGCCTTCCTCAAGTCTCAAATTATCTCTTTAGGCGTGTAGAAAAGAAGTTACGCCGGCATAATCAAAAGAAGATATACCGGGGTTTAAATAAAAAGACGGAGCATAAATCTATCCTATGTTTTCTCGGATCTCAAAGTATCTCTGTAGGGCCTAAAGAGTCAGACAGACAGATAGTCCAAGAAAATGGGTAGGGTAAATGCGAATTTGAGATTAAAACTTGAATTTTTGATATAATTTACTTTGAGGAATCTAAAAACGAACTGTGCAAGTTTTTTTTAAATTCACCCCCGAGAAGGGGTGAAAAAAAAAAATAAAGTCGTTTTTTTGAAATTTTGGCGAAACCGTAAGTGTTAGAAAAAAAAGTTTTAAATAAAATTTGTAGAGCGTAAAATTTTACACAAAAATGTTTCTATGACTTTTTTTCCTAAAATTGAAATTAACTGAGATAGGGTAGTTAGAAGCTAGGGGATGATAACTGCAACTTTAAAAAATCATAACTTATTGAAAAATTGATAAAACTCATATATTTTTTTAAATTACTTATATAATTATAAACTTTGATCCTATAGAAAAAAATTTTTTTTCAATTGTTTATAACAAAATTAAAACAATTAGAAATTTTTATTTTCAAATTAAATCAAGTTGAATCAATACATTAGTATTTAAAAAAATTGACCATACGCATTGAAATTTAATTTTTACTTTTACCTGTTATTTTCAAGCAGGTATAAAATAATTTACCTGGTGAAAGATATTGTGGGGCGGCGACTTTGCTTTTACTACCGGATTTGGTACCTTATGCGCATGCGCCAGTTGTTCTCAATGGGCCTCTGTCTGTGTGGTTTTGAACATGTGATAGTTTCTATATGTAGAGTGTAATGTGATCATATACGACTTTTACTGACTCAAAATATTTTGGAGAGTATTTAGAAATCATAAGATAAAGAAAGATTGTCAAAGAAAGAAAGTAAAAGAGATAGATCAATAAGAATGAGAAAGAGGAGATGCGTGACAATCATTAATGTTTCGTTGTCGTTTTATTTTATTTAGTTTTTTTTTTACTTTTAACATTTCCGCCCGCCTTTGTTAAACTGGTTTAACAAACTACTCTTCTTTAATTGGTAAAAGTCTCAGCTTAGTGATTGGTCTTTCAACGACGCTGGTAGAAGTTTTGATTGTTACTACTCGAACATGACCATCTTTTCCAGGATGCACCTTGATGATTTGTCCAAGTGGCCATTTTTATGGTGGACATCGTTCATCGATGATGAGAACCAGATTTCCGACTTGAACTTCAGGCATAAGCTTGTTCCACTTGTAGATCGGTTGATATTGTTGAAGGTATTCTTTGGTCCATTTGACCCAGAAATCATCAGTCATACATCGTAGAAGCTGCTATCTAGAGAGCCGAGATATTTTAAGTTCTCCTAAGAAAGGTTCCGGCACAACGTTTAGTGGTCCTCCAATCGGAAAATGCCCTGGTGAGTACAGAGAGATCGTCAGGATCGTTGGTGAGCGGACAGAGCGGTCTTGAGTTTAAAACTGCTTCGACTTGAGACAAAAAGGTATTTATTTCTTCATAAGTCAGGTGTTGTTCTCCAATAACTCGGCGAAGATGGTGTTTAGGGGGATTAAACAGCCATTGAGTGCCATCGTTTGCCAGAAGTGCAGCTAAATTACCAAGTTGTTTTGATGTTGAATCAAAGAGACTCCGAAGCTCTGATTCCGCTCCTTAAAAATTTGTTCCACAATCACTCCTCAAAGTGGCGCAAATTCCGCGTCTGGCAGTAAATCTCTTGTAAGCTGCTATAAACGCCTCAGTCGTATAGTCAGTGACGAGTTCTAGTTGAATCGCTGACAAATACGGCGATCCAAGCCTTATATTTAGGAGTGTTGCGTCCCCTCCAGGTTTTAAGCATGAATGGTCTCGCATAATCAACACCAGTATGTAAGAAAGGTCTTGAAG
>NC_052114.1:5014723-5073560 GCF_012273895.1 Zerene cesonia
TCGGCTAACCCGAAGTATCGCCAATATATCGGTATCGGTGTCGGATGCACCCCTAGTTATTATGATAAAAGTTGGTTATAAAAATCACTTCCTATCCTTTTTGTAACTGTGTATATTATATGTACATGGTAAGGCTAAGTAAAAGACTTTATCGCAACAAGAATTGATAATATTTTGATCCCCAATATTAGTCTAATAATATAAATTATTGGTTACAGTACCTACTTAATGTTTAAAGAATAGGAAGATCATTAATCCATAAAAGTATAATACCAGTTACAAGCACAGATATTAGAAATGAAGGAAAATTCTAAATTAAATAAATGATCATCAATGATGTTGTATACATGAATGTTGAATATGAAACTGAACTTAAAATGGTAACATTAGACACTACAGAACCGATTTTGACACTGTCGAGTGAACTCGGACGAAAGGTGGGGCCAGTTTTTTCTTTTTTTTAATTTATCTTACCTGTTGTAATATTTGAGGATTGAGAAGTCTAGCAGGCACTTGCAACGGGGGTGGAGTCATAGTTGCTCGTAAGGCTGGTCGTCTTGGTCGAACAGTCCTTACTGGAGTACGAACTAGAGTCACCCCACTAGGGTTGCTTAATGCTTGATTCAACAGTCGCGGTGGAGCTTGTCGTGGATTGCCCTGAAGTTGTGTAAATGGATTTGATTTTTTACAAGGCAGATGTCCTTTTTTTTGTGTGATATTTTTTTTTAACAGTTAATGATATTTATTTGCATGGTAAGAATTCTTATCAGATATGGATATTTAACACATGCTATAAGTTATAGTTTGATATTGCAAATACAAATTGTTATGTAACTATTAAACCCAGAACAGATAAATAAGGTTCTAAAGGAATAGTTCCTAAATTATTCCGTATTACACGTCGTCGATTTTCTTTAACTATTTAGAGTTACAACAACGAGACCCAAGCGTACGCGCATTACGCACACAAACTACGAACCCTTAGATCGCAAGCTATTGATCGTCACACTCGCCGCTAGCGCATGCACTATGCTTGACTCCACTCACACACCCGCAAAAACAATGACCACACTATGATACCCGATCATTAAAGGTGGTGCTTATTGATTGCAAGCAAAGTTCAAATATGAGCGGCGCGCTCGCCCCGCCCACGAGCCCTTTCTAACCTTTTTCTATTCTGTGCCAATAAGCTTCACAATTCAGTCTGCAGTGTGATATACTACATAATTATGGAATATATTATCATGTGGTTTATGTATAAAATTCTTTATTTTTTTCATTGAAGCTAATCACTAATAATACCCATACATAAAATTCATGCATATACTTACAGCTTGATTGATATATGCTGTTTGCATTACAACTTGTTGATGCTGAATCTGTTGAGTCTGCATGTGTTGTTGATGTTGTTGTTGTTGCTGTTGTTGAAGTTGATGTTGTAACTGTTGCTGTTGCAATTGTTGGAATTGGATTTGTTGCTGGTGTTGTTGAAGTTGTTGTAAAAGCTGTGGTGATGCCCTTGCCAGCTGTGGCTGTTGTTGATTTTGCTAAAAGGTAATAATGTTTTTTAAGATTGTACTTGGTAAATGCTGTGAAATGAATGGAATGACGACAAAAAGTCACATCTCTCATCTGTAAAAGTTTTACATAATATGTTCTTAGAAATTCATAATTAAATAGCTTCAGCCTGTGGGGTGTGGATCTTCAAAGAGGCCAGTATGTGCTTGTTTGACAGACAGTATTTTATCTCTGTGCAAAATGTTATCGAAATCCAATCAGCTGTTTTTGTTAAAAAAAAGGTGTAACAAGTCCTTCATTCTCATAAAAGTTTATATTATAACAATATTAGTGTTATTACACACATTTTGCGGGGGTCCATGTTGAGGTGGTGGTGGCGGTGGTGGAGGAGGTGGTGGGGGCGGCGGTTGAGGCGGTGGCTGCTGACCTGGATGTAATACCGATGGCGACGACAGTACGTGCACGGGGCTCACCATCTTTAAAATAAAAATATATTTTTGTAAATAACTAAGGCACTCCCCCATGTTATTACTAATGTTTACTTAGTGTTATGGAGTACATTTTTGTATTGGACAAAAAATTACTGAGCTATTTTGTGGTTTATAACTTTCAGAATATTGATTCTAAACCAAAACCATGGGAAATTATAAGTGCAAAATAGATATATAAAAAAATTTACTGGGTGTGACTTTTGATCAAAAATGCTAGTAAATCCAAATCCATTTAATAAAGAAAAACTAGAAATGAATGATGTAATATTTCAAAAGCATCAAGTGTGACATAGCTTGAAAATAAAATGTAGTATTAGTGATTTCAAGAAAAACAAGACACATAAGCTGCTAAATAGTCTACACCTAATGAAAGCAAATAAAAATGTTGCAAACCACTTCCCACTTTATGATGTGTGTGATGTTCATAAATGATTTTTGTTGAAGTAAAAAAGGATTCTATTATCACATTAGTGTACATCAATGATGACCATATCCCTTCATGCAACAGAATCCATATGAATTTCCTGTCTTTTTGTCTAATTTAGTAGCATATAGTCTTAAATCCTGATGTTGTTTACTAAGCTGACATCTTATTTTTACACAAGTCTAATTGTGAAAGGTTTTTCTTTCCAATTCCCATTGGCCATCAAAAAAGTTCATTATCGGTAGATGTTTTATTTGGTATAAATACACATACAATGACACTTAATAATTATAACCATACCCATTTTTATTAATAGTACCACTACTACTTAAGATTATTTTTATGATAATCTACTAATTAGAAATAAGCTCCACCATGCACATAACATTAGGAGTTAATTTCATGTTATTAGAAATAATTATTTTACAATAATATATAACAGAAAACCTATAATATCTTTAGTATTAATTAAACTATTTGCACATAATAATTAATTTTTACATTATTGGCAAGTTGTGTACATTCATGAAAAATTTAGTACTTAAAATATTTACAATAAGTGGTATTAAGGAAGTAGGAGATTTAACAAATAAATAAAAATTTAACTGATTCACTTTCACAGAATAAAAGCTTCTTCTTCTCTTTCTCATAAATCAGAAACTTCATGCTTTAAAACTAAAATAATTTTAAAAAAGTAAAGCCTATATGTTTATAACCAAGTTTAAAAAATAATAAACTAAATAACATTAATATTTAAGAACCGAAAGAAATAAATAAAATATAACTAAACTGATTTTGTAAATGAAAGCACAGAATTTGTGTACACATGCCAAATAAAGAGAAATTTTAAGTTAATCTTATAGTCATACAGTTATGATTAGCTATGAACTATTTCGTTTTATAAACATACATGTTGTGGACGCTGGGAAGATGACTGTTGCATCAATGATGCATCAATAATCTGTGGGGCTTGTTGCAACACAACCTGAGCGTCTACAGGTAAATTAGAAGTGTAGTACACCTAAAATAAATGTAACTTACAGACACTACTCTTAACCATTAACTTTACAATGTGCGTTGACCTGTTTCATTTATTACTTTACGCAATACTATTTACTATTTGTTCTTTTGTATGATAGCATATTTGTTACATAAATAACACACACTTACCTGATGTCTAAGCAATGTCTGTTGTTGATGTGTCTGTTGGGACTGTTGCTGTGATTGCTGTTGTTGAAAGTCAGGTCGGTTAGGTGGTGGTGGTGGAGGTTGGTCATGCCTAATGATGTATTGTTGTTGATATTGTAAACCATCTCCAACAACTAATTGAGGCTGAACTTGAACACCTTCACTAACTATAATATCATTTGGTTGATCTGCTTGTTGGACTACAACCTTTCAATAAACACAAGTTTTGTCAATTAGTTTTCTCATGGCTCACTTGATTTGAAATAATTTCACTGTATAATAAATGTGTACATACTTGCTGTGGAGCATACTGCTGATCATCTTGATTAACTACTATTCTGCCATCTAAACATATATTAGGGCAGTATCTTTGTAAATCTTCTAAAGTCAATGAATGTCCTTGGCCAACAGCTATTTGATAATATTGAGCCATGGCAAACAATTACCCTGAAAATTATTATTATTCTGTATTTATAAAGTATTTATTGATTTAAAAACGTAAAACATTACTGAAATCACGTTATCTGAACGTACAGATCTGTAAAATAGTTTGAATTTGAATGATGAATATAAGTGAGACACGATCAAACTTATTGACGTAATTATTTCACAAATTATTATCATTGTTTACGAAATCAATAAACATAGAAAGATTTCTATATATTACTTAGTTAAGCTTTTAAACACTAAATTGCATTATGATAATTGAAGTTCTGACGAGCAACTGTTTCTTTGACAGATCTCATATACACCCTGAACCTACGTACAACAAGTAACAACAGCAGAATTGACTCCGTGGAGCAAGTAAACATTTTAACTATGGCGACGAATATTACTTCACTTTTCGATATTTGATATATTTGTCAAAACACTATCAACATTATACAGCGATATACTCTTCATTTATTTAGAATAACACCTTTAAAAACGCACTAATCATGAAAATGAATGGCTTCGATTCTTATACTCCAACCTAAATAAGCTCCAACTGAATTGTTTATCACCGCACTACGCTTATGTTTCATTTCTGTCTTACCAATTTTTACTGAGGACATTTTAAATGCCATACATTTACGATAAAAGTTAACTTTTAACATCAAAATGTAAAAAAATTAACTCAAACGCCAAACCTAGAAGCAATTTACATTATGGCGTGTGTGTCACTTTGAACAAATGTATTATTTTTTTTTGAAAATGTTGCCTGATACTTTTCAGCATATAAAATTTATAAAGTGGTACTACTAAACAACATATGTGTGTATAGTATGAGAACTTCTTAACACTTTGCTGAATTAAGTCATTTAAATTCAGTCTTTTCGTTCAATTCAGTCGTCAATATAATTAATATGATAATACTTTTCGAACATTTAATATTGTTTCTAAAAGTAAAACGACTAAAGTTTTATAGTTATACAAACTACAATGTTAAAAAATTCTCAATATAGATATACAAACTTAAGTTTAATGTAATATTATATGCTTTCATGTAGTATTCTTGTACATGTTATATGTTTTACTATAAGCGGGCAACCATGAAGGTGGTTGTCGGCACAGATTAAGAACTACAATACATAGTTGACAGTAAAATGATGATAAACGAGCACTACTAACTAATCATTTGTACTAAATATTGGCAGAGGCAGCCAGTATAGCTCACTTTTAAGGAATAAACGATAAAAAAGAAGTAAGAATGGGTTCATTTTCTCACAACTTACATTTACGATACAAAATAAAATCAGTACATTTAACTTCAGCAATAAATTGTGTGCTTAAATTAGGTATGAATTGATTTTATTAAGGTAAGGCAATCCTTATCCTTCATCAATATGAAGAAAATAACAAATCAAATGGGAAAGATGACCGAAAGAAAACGCGCCACTCAAAGGAATAGAATTTAGAGAGTTTCACTTTGATACTGAAGGATGTTATACTCCCATACTCATGGTGTTTTTCTTTTTTTTTTTTATGTCACAGTCGGCAATGGAGCTAGTGGGACGCCTGATAGTAAGCGCTACCACCGCCCATGAACATTTGGAGAGGCATAAGGTCCATTGCAGACCTTACGCCTCTACAAATGGATTGCCGACTTTAAACTGAAGGGAAGGGATTAAGAAAGGATTGGCGAGAGGAATAAAGGAAAGGACTGGGAAGGGTAAGGAAAAGGATACGGGCTTCCGGCTCCCCCACTCACTGAACGAAACACAGCAGAATGCTATTTCACGCCGGTCTTCTGTGGGGGTGTGGTACTTCCCCGGTGCGAACTGGCCCAATTCGTGCCGAAGCGTGCTCGACTACCACAATAAAATGTGTTGTCGTAACTTTGGGAGTGGAACACGCTTCGGTACAACAACTTGTACCGAAGCGTGGCCAGTTTGAACCAGAGAAAGTACCACACCCTCATAGAAAATCGACATGAAATAATGGCATGCCACTATGTTTGGTTTGGTGAGTGGAACCGGAGACCCAGGACCCTTTTCCTCACCGTTCTCAGTCCATTTCTATTGTCAATACTTTCCTTATCCTTTATCTTTTAAAAGCACGCAACGCGTTTGTTGCGACCTTATTCCTGGAAATATTCTTGGGTGGTAGTAATCACTTACCATTAGGCAAACTGACAGCGCATTTGCGCGCAATTACATTAAAAATAACGTAATATTATACTATACTAGTACATTATGAATACATGAACAAAGATATTATTGATGTTTCATAACACATATTATAATTATTTAAGGGTAAACGGCATTTCCAAATATGTAACGCCATGTCAAGAAAATATCGTTGCATCTTCTGTGGCGATTTGGAACATATCCATGCAACTTAGATTTGTCGAAGCGAATCCATTTTTACGAAGCTTAATGGTTGAACATAAAGTATGTTACAGTAAAATACTTCTTATATTCGTAGAGTAAAAAGTATAGCGGATTTTACTGCAACGCAGATTATTTAATACATCACAGTTAATGAGAAATTTTTAAAGAATAGAAAAAATTATCATGAGGCGATTCCGAAACCGCGTAAAACGCTTAGTCTCTCCGCCACCGATTATCCTGCCTCAGCAATCGAATTTCTTCTAATATAGATAATGTTCCTACTTTGTGTTCCTTTTTTGTGTCATTGTTGAATTTCAGTTCATAATTAAACAAAATTTGTCCATTTGTTTTAAATTTTTGACAGTTTGTCTACATTTTATTTAAAGAATTTATTTTGTTTTTCTCTACTATTTGATCATAGCTTACCAACTGTAAAATCAAATGACTTGTATCTATAAGTACAACTTGTGAAAAATCAAACTAATCAGATATCATACATTCTGTCTGAATTCTGAATTCTGATTAGAGAATAGCGAATTGAGGTTTTTGAGGTCTATATTTGCAGTTGCGATTAAATTTGTTTGGTTAATTTCTAAATACTTATTAATTCAGTCCAGTAAACGATAAATTCATATTCAATATAAATATAACGGATACCTGCTCCTTTTGTGCTATTTTATGATCATTCATTAGGCGATATATTCATAATTTTATTTGTTCCTATTTGATGACATTTTGTGGCTGTCTTTAAAACATTGCTGTGCAAATGGATGATATAGTGATTTCACCAGGTAAATTATATATTTATAGAGCGTATTAGGGTATTTAATGTGGGTTTTCATAAATTGTAAGCTTGGTTTTAGGACACAAAATGGGCGATTCCGCCTCAGAGAGTGATTCGAGTTCTCTAGACGGCGGAGCAATGTTACCCACCAGCACAGTCTCTAGAGACCAATTGCAAAAAAGAATTGAATCTTTACAGCAGCAAAATAGGTAAAGTTTTAAATATTCAATGCACTTAGACATCAATATTTTTTTGAACTATATGGCCCTTTAAATGATGCAACTTTCTTGTCTGTTACTTTAAATAATATTGAAAAAACAAATGACTGGTATCATGTGATAACATAATATTTTATAAGACACATTTTCTATAAAAATATTGTTGGAATGCTGCTATTTTCTTTTCGATGTAATGGATATTATTTTAGTGCAATAGAATTGACTTTCATGAATTGCAAACAGCTGCTTATTTACAGATACCAGTTGAAAATTAAATACAATTATTGGATTAAAATCTTTCAATAAATTATTGCAAGAGTGTTGTTTCCAAAAATATAAAGTCAGTTGCCCACAATTTTGTTGATGTGTCTATAAATAAATGAGTACAATTAAGATTCTGTTTAAAGCAAGCTCATTGTCACTCATTTCATTCTTTTGTAATCCTATTTAAAAGGCATATGTGATATAATAGAGATGTTCGAAAATTCAATCTATAGGGTTAAAATGCCTTTTGATTTACATATGCGGTTTCTTACAAAATCATAAAACCAAATTATTAAATGAAAAAAGATTTATGAGACCACAATTAAAGTAAAGCAAAACATAATTAATATTACATTTATAATAGGCTGTATGTGTGTTGTGGCACCAGTAAGGCTCTAGGTCTAGTATAATGTTGCAGAGCAAGCTCCACAACTTTCATAATTGAAGTTGAATTATGAGCCTCCATAGTCTTTGGGAAAATTGTTACTTTAAGGCATTTAAGTGATTCCCTAAGGACCTGAAGACATTCCAGTTTTCTAAAATGCTTTTGTGTAATTTTCACAGTCATTACTAACATGAGTTATGATGAAAAAAAGAATTGGTATTATATTTAGAATACTCCGTAGTTATAGCTAGTTTTAGATATACAAAACGAATGAACTGAAGAAAAATTGTGAAACTGTAAATGCCAACTATTACATATTTTAATAAAAGTTCCTTGAAGCTCCTAAATCGGCCCCATTGCAAAATATAGACTTATAACTATGAAAAAACTTTTTGCTAGGTTATTCTTAAAATGAAGTTGAATACATTATTTTTCTTTATATAATTTCAGAGTTCTTAAGGTTGAACTTGATACATACAAACTGAGAGTGAAAGCATTACAGGAAGAAAATCGTGCATTAAGGAAGGCATCAGTATCCATAGTAAGTTTCTTTTTCTAATCATAAAGAATACTAAGTATCAGTTGAGTGTCTAATTTTTATCTAATTGTAATTTAATACTCAAATTTTTTTTTTAAAGATTTTACATATATTGAATGATACATTTTTTAGTTTATTATAAGTATGTATGACAATTTAAATATATAATTATATTTATTATTTAGCAAGCAAAAGCAGAACAAGAGAAAGAGTATATTTCCAATACCCTACTAAAAAAAATTCAAGCATTGAAGAAGGAAAAGGAGACTCTTGCTCATCATTATGAAAGGGAAGAGGAGTGCTTAACAAATGACTTGTCTAGGAAGTTGAATCAGGTGAATTATACTATAATTTGTTTTTTTTTGAACTGAACTGATTTTGTGCATTTGAATAGATTTTAAAAAATGACCCTTAGCACATATTCTATGTGAGAGGCAATGAAAGCTATGTATAAGTCAAAATATGTGCATAGTTCTAGTTTAATAATCTGCAGTCTTCAATGTTGCATATTATTCACTTCTTTTTATTTAAAACGATAAACTTACACCTAGTTATTAAATTTTTCATAGTTTAAAAAACATCTATTTTGCTGGTAATCCCAAATCACTTACTATTTTTGTGTAAAAATTAATTGATAATTTTGTAAGTTCAATATATTAACAGACATTAGAATAATTAGAAATTATGAAATTGTGATGTGAAAAAAAGGGTATTTGGGAATGGCATAAAGCTATACCGGCTTAAATCCTATGGTCTGTACTATGGTGATAATATAAATCAAATATGTCTTACACACTCACAGTTAGATATATTTTTTTATCTTTGATACTCTTCGCCTTTTATATTTATGAAATAAACTTTTTATTATTTGTCGCAGCTGCACCAAGAAAAATGTCGCTTGGAAGAAACATTGGAACAAGAGCAGGAATGCTTAGTTAATAAATTAATGAGAAAAATCGAAAAACTTGAAGCTGAAACTCTTGCAAAGCAAACAAATTTAGAAAAACTCAGAAGAGAAAAGGTGAATTTAAGATGTGTTTTTTCTATAATATAACTTCTTTTTGTTTCCTTCAATTACTACAATCTTTGAGGGACATTCAGCTCATGCTTTCGCTGGCGCGCTCGCCTTTGTCACATCCCAATTGTAAAAATATAATAAATCATTATTAATGGGCTGAAAATTATAAAAATAGTTTTTCAAATATCTTCAAAATGTTATAACTTAACCACCAGTTATGAATATTTCTACCTTGAGTTATGTTATGTAAATCTCATTTTAATTTGCAAAATAGGTTGAGTTGGAGAATACTTTAGAACAAGAACAAGAGGCGTTAGTGAACAGGCTATGGAAGAGAATGGATAAGCTAGAAGCTGAAAAACGTTCCTTACAGATAAGGCTTGACCAACCTGTGTCAGATCCCGCTAGTCCAAGGTAATATACTATCTTACCTTTCGGTTTTATACTTAAATGTAGGTGTATTATTAATAAAAAAATTATAGTGGTTGTATATATTATTATAAAAGAGCAACTACAGAGGTTCTGGCTGGCTTGTCTCTTAGAAACTGCTATCCGAAATGGTGGTAAATGTTAAACATATATTATGATGATATGAAAGTGCTTCTATAAGAAGTCTTCTTGAATAAATAAATATTGGAGTTTGACTTTGAGTTTATCTGCAATATTAACCGTAATTTGTTTATATCAAAACAGAAATGTGTAAATTATTTTCTTTATAACAGGCTAGCTTATGTCCGCTGCTTCGCATGTGTTACATTCGGAGCAAAATCCCATTTATGTTATTACATATATAAACGTTCCTCTAATCACTATCTATTAAAAAAAAACCTCATCAAAATCTGTTGCGTAATTTTTAAGATCTAAGCATACACACACAGAGGGCGGAAATTAACTTCGTTTGGTACTGTGTAGTGATTTGGTTTTATTATTTTTTTAATGTATTTACTTATAGTATTCTGTTTTGTGTGTATAAAGAACAATATTAATTAGAATAATTTTTCCATTTCCTGTTAGGGAAATCAGCAATGGTGACACTGCATCAAATCTTAGTAATCACATTCAAACACTACGCTCAGAGGTTGTAAAATTAAGGTAATGAATGTTATATTATGATATTTTTGTATGCTTTTTTGTATTTATACTGTGATAATAAAATAGTATTATATAAAAGAGGCGATGCTGCTTCTATTACAATTAACAAGTAAATCAGAATTGCTTATATGGAAGAAATTAGTGTTTGACTTATTTATAAATTGATAATATATCTTGGTGAAAATGAAACAAGACATTTTGATATTTTATGCATTATATCTGATATTTTCGGATTCCCCGATGGAAAATTGTTTAAGAAGAGGTAGCACAATCAGTCAATGTGTTTTTATTGTTTGTTGTGAGATAATACCAATTTACAAGTATCATAAATGATTATATTTTGTCATAAGTTTATTTTTTTTTCAATTTAAGTATCATCAATGTAAATTAACAATTTTTCTTATTTGGAATAGAAATCAATTGACCGTGTCTCAGAATGAAAACAAAGAAAAAATGCAACGTTTTGCATTAGAAGAGAAACATATCCGGGATGAAAATGTTCGCTTGCACCGAAAACTGCAACAGGAGGTTTGTATTTTTCACACTCCTTTTTTAAAGTTCATAACAAAATGGGGAAAGCGAACATTTAAAATTTTTGCTTTATAATTAAATTATTGTAATGAGTTAATGCATATATTTTTAAGAAATAACTGCATTCTGTGAATAAATTAAATTTATACCTGAACAGGTTGAAAGACGCGAAGCCCTGTGTAGACATCTCTCTGAAAGTGAATCATCTTTAGAAATGGAAGAGGAAAGGCAATTCAATGAAGCCCTATGTGTAAGTGTTTAAAATACATTTTCTGCAAACATGAAATGTGATGATGACAAAGCATAGAAATTTTTGACAATATTAGTAGTTTATATATATATATATGGAATCTTGTATTCAAAAACTGTCTTAATAATCTCGTATAAATAAATCTGAACACTGAAAAATTGCATAACTTTCTTTCCTATATGCATATTGGATGCATGCATTGCTCACACAGAATAATTTCGGTAGTTTAGATTTTCTGTGTTTATATTTCGGTTTTGAAGTTGTGTAATTACCGAGCATAGTCTAGCATACTTCGGCATGAATTGGGCTAGCTCCCACCGGGAAAAAAGGAATTATTCTAGAATTCACAATATCTGTGTATGCAGGCGCGGTCGCGTAGCGTGTCGTCGCCGGGCGGGTCGCGGCCCCTGTCGCCGTACGCGTCGCCGCTGTTGCCGGGCTCCGGTATGCCGCTGTCCAGACCGGCGCTGCATTTTAACTCGCAGGTTGGTTATCGCAACGTGTATAGTATAAGTATCTACCTAAACTTAAAAAAAAATCTGTTGAAAAATAAATTACAAATAAAATATTGCAAATGTAATCGTTATTCAGCAGGCGCGACGTGCTAGCGAGCGGTTTGTGAAGCCGGCGGTGCCGGGCGCGGGCGGTGCGGGTGGCGCTTGCGGCGCGGGGGGAGTATGCGGCGCGCTGCGGCCGCTCGAGCCGCCGCCCTTCAGCCCCGCGTCCCCCGCGCCCACCTCCCCCGCGCCCTCGCCCGCTATTACCCAGCCCGCCAGCCCCATGGACACGTCTTCTAAAGATTAGGCAGCAGCATTC
The DNA here is from genome assembly GCF_012273895.1 of Zerene cesonia. Lineage (NCBI taxonomy): Eukaryota > Metazoa > Arthropoda > Insecta > Lepidoptera > Pieridae > Zerene > Zerene cesonia. Next base: position 5,027,054 of record NC_052114.1, read on the forward strand.
AGCGCGTTCGAATTTCAAAATTTGCTTTTTCGCCAGCCAGGAACGTGGGCACGTCTTCTAAAGACTACATCGGCAATGAGCGCGTACCAAATTCAGAGTTTGCTTTTTTGCCAGCCAGTATACAAGCCGGTAACTTGTACTCGTCTTCGAAAAATCAAACAACGTGCGACATGTGTTCTGAAGAATAAACATCAGCACTAAGTGCACACCTATTTCAAAATTATTCCTTTCGCCAGCCAGGATAGGTCTTCTAAAGACTACTAGCCCGAACTTGAGTTCGTGTTCTTAATTCAAAATTATCTTTTTCGTTAAACAGAATATCTATATACCCACTTTCTTGACGACGTTGAGTAAACACGTTTAATGCTAAAGCACTTCTATATTCAAGAAATTAGTCTTTCTTTTTTGCCATTCTTTGTAACATCAAGAGGATTGAATGACAACAAACCCAAACAGCATTCGAAATTAATAACAAGAAAGTTTATTTCGCCTGACAGGATCTCTAAATATTCCTTTACACCAAAATCTCACGTTCAAGCGGTACTGCGTTCGTGGCGTTCCGATAAAAAAAAAACTGTTTTTTTCTTGAACCAATAATTAGGTCTTAAAAATAATATTATATTATGTTTTGTCACGACTCGTCATCTCTCAAAGCTGGCAATGTAGCTTTGAGAGAAACCATAGTAGTAGAATAATTCATGCTCGTACGAATGCTGGCTGAATGAGGCTGGGATTTTAGAAGTTAAAAATAAATAAATAATTAATATCAGCATTTTATATCCAGATTTTATCTTTATAAATAATGTATGTCTTGTGCTTCTCTAAATGATAGTAAATTAAGAAAAAACAGCAAGCATTTTCGTTTTGTCATGTTGCCAGGGTGATCTATTGTTTTATTCAACGACCGGAATAAATTTTTTAGACTACAAGAAATAAGTATACAAAATATGCTTACAATTGTTTTTTTTATATGCATATAATTATTGAAGGCATTTTTCTTAAGGCTTCAGTTTTGTTATTTATTCAAGTGTAAAGGCATACATTATCTATTTACACGCAAATCTAATGTTGCTCAGACCTCGCGATTTCTGCTGCGTATACATGATTTTTAATTCCTCAGCCGTTTCAAAACTGCGCCCATTAAGAATTAAAAATGTTTTAATTTATATTGAAGATATGTTAAGAGCACAATACTAAATTTGCAAAGACTGTTTATGGCTTTCTCATAGTAACCTTGCTTTCTGTCTGTTTAATTGATTATGTGTCTTGTTGTCAAATGCTATGTTATGAATCGAATAAAGGGATCTATGTCATTATTAAATATCTATATACCTAATGGAATGTTAAAAAAAATGACTCGTCGAATTTTTCGAAATTAAAAATGTATGTCCTGTAAATTGTCGAATATAAAATCTGTGTTTTGCAAAGTAATATTTGAACGTTAATGTCTTTAATTACATTTAAATGCACTTCGTAACATGTAAATGTATATTATATAATATTGGAATTTTGCAGCACATGTTTTGCATTATTTCTATATTTCATGACGTTATAACATCTCTCTTTTTAAAATAATATTTAATAACTATTATTTGGGTTCGGTTCGGGACTGATAGATTGATATATGGCTGTGCGTTATATATGACAGGCGGGATATTTTCAATGTGTGCAAATAATATAAAAACAATTCAATTATTATATTACGTCGACAATAATTGTCATAAAAGTTAATTTATTAATACATAAAAATCCGGGAGCATTAAGTACTAAGCTCAAGGAAACCTCTCCTTTAACTTCTATTTATTTTAATTCTTTATTTAATAGTTATAGCTAACAGTTTTTATCGTTTATTTTCTTAAGAAAATTGGGGTGTGTGTGTTCGTATTAATAAACACATTGAATTGTTTTATTGAGGGTCTTATGTACGATGGGGTCATATTGTTTGTTTCGTTTCATGTGATTTGTTTTTGATACTAAATACATATATTTATTCTATTTTGATGAAACATAGCTCTATCGGACGTTTGACCCCTAATAACTGGAAATATTTAATAAGTGGAAATTTCGTTTCTATCTTATACAATGATTGATCTGATCGCTTATCTCTACGAATGTATAATGTTTTTTAGTAGTATCAGCATATCTTTAAAAATGTCCTAAATGTGTTCGGATTAAAAAAAAAAATATAAATGAGGTTTTGCTTAAGGCTAAGTTGGTATACTGAAATCGCAATAAAAAAAAATATATATAATAATAGATAAGCGGTCTGATTAAACGAAACATGAATTATTGTTAATAACTCCTTGCTGCTGGTTACGTAGTACGAGTTAGCTTATGGCTTAAATAATATAGAAGTATTGTGTTAATACAGCAATTATAATGCGGCTATGAGGCGATACTTTGTAATTGTGCACACTATTTCTTGTTGCGTCCCCGTATAGGTATAAACGGTGCACATCGCTCACTGCCTTTTGATTTCGTACGACCCTTATAACGACGCTTTAAGATCAAAGGGTTTGTGTAAAGTTATATATAAAATATGTGGTTTGACATTACCCTAATGCATTTATTTTTCTTTGATTTTAATGTTGAATTAAAAAATTTACTATTTTTTGGAAATGCACATAAGATTTATCGTTTTGTTTTAAACTTATTATGGTATTTTGTTTGTCATTTATATTGAACGGTAAATTGTGAAAGCTGAGTTAAGTAGGTACCATGAATATGAATTCTTTTCAACAAGGTTAAGGGTCGTTCAAAATTGAAACATCTCAGAGGTTTTGAAAAATATTATAATGCTCGTACAGTATAATCATGTTTAGTTAGTGTTGATCATAAAATATTGAGTATTATATTCGGGCTTGACTGTATGTGGCAGTGGGTTCTGTATAGACTGTGTTAATAAAACGTAAGGGTTGTAGCTGATAAAAGATTGTAATCTATTTGATATAATATCTCGTCGACTATAAACACCACTTTCACCAATAAAACTTATGTTATTAGTTATGTTGATTAGGCATTTGTTGTATTTCCGAGGAACGAAAGTGGTGATTGAAGGTTAACTCCATTCTATTGCGATCATTTTCACTTAAAACAGTTTATTTTTTTTCATGTTATCAAAAATATATATGCATTAATTATTAAAAAAGGGTTTTATTTACTACCCCTTATATTAAAATCAATTTCAACTATGAAGTGGCAGAATTGGAGTTTGTTTTAAATTAACTTTTGCATGTATAGATTAGCAGAGCAAAAAATGTAGTAGTATGTGGTAGTCGAGCTCGCTTCGGCACAATTGTGCCAGCTTGCACCGGGGAAGTACCACACCCCCACAAAAGACGGCAATTCATTTGTAGAGGCGTAAGGTCTGCAATGGACCTTATGCTTCTCCAAATGTTCATGCGCGGTGGTAACTCTATTGCTGATGGTGACATAAAAGAAAGTATGCTCTAGGTTTATAACCAAGGCGAAAATATTATGAAAATGAGAACGAAGAATTTATGAACAGTTTGTACATTCTTTATTGTTCTGAACAGGCCCTACGAGAATCAGATTTGACATGCATACAAACTTTTACCATAATACAATCAATCTCAAAGAATGTAACGTAGTATGTATATATAATATACTCTAACTCTTAGCTTAACAGGCTACCATTTCTATATACAAATATAAGAAATCCAAGCGTTAAAATGTAACGATCTAATATTGCTAAAAACTTCATCGTGGGCGGCAATATGCAAATCACATTACCTGTAACCCTAGCAGCGACCAAGACAAATACACCTTGTCCTGTCTGTCTCCGGTTTGCTTAGGTTTACGATGCGTGTGTAAAGTACGATTATTTCCCTGACCATTAAAGGTGCCGAATGCCGACGGAATAGTCCAACTTAGTTACGCCGACATACCATTGTTATTTTGTCAATATTATAATATTGTAAAACTTATCGCAAGAGTTTTAACCAAATTTCGTAGTTTTTACTTATTTGCATTAGCTGTTTGCATAGGCATGAACGCTTAATGTTGAGGTTATGTATGATATGAGTAATAGAGACATTTTTACTTATTAGAAAAAATACAAGTCGTCTAAGTACCTTCTAAATACAATTTCTACAAGTTTTTCACGCCGGTCTCCTGTAGGGGTGTCGTAATTCCCCGGTCCGAGCTTTGGAAAATATGTACCTTCTTTAAGAAAAGAATTATAATATCTAATATGCATATCATGCAGCAACCAGTCTCCGTTATATTAGATACTGATAAAAAAACTTGTTCTTCTCTTGTAACATGTCATACAGTGAAAATCATATATAGTGACAATCAGTTCAATCACGTCTATTTTAAGTACCTATACGTTAGTTTCAAAGTAAATAAGCGTCTTGAAAGCGTGTTTAAAGTAAACCGAGTTTGAAATTAAGATTCAAATAGAAACGTAAAGCGCAGCCCGACAGGCGACAGTCATAAAACATAATTGTTTGCTAACCACGAATAGTTGGCGTAGCGTTATTGATCCTTCTAATAATTATCGAACACGTTTCATGTCACCATGTTTAAGTACATGTTTAAACATAAACGTCGACGAGCATGGCGGAGACCACGTCATTCTTGTTTATAGTTGTCGAACAGAACCGTAGGCAAGCAGTTGGTAGGCAGAGCTAACAGAAAGCCCCATGATGATTGTATTATCACGCTCTGTGATATTGACTAAAATAAGGTTTTTATATCAGTATAATGCCTAGGCACATTATGCATTGTATTTGAACTACGTTGGTAGCGATAAATCTATATACATACATAATTCTAAATCCATAATAAACGCGAGAGCCAGTATCTATAAATAATAATCTATATTATAATTTCTTTGAAACTGAGTGAATTTGAGTGCATTTTTTATTCTTAGTCTTGTCTCTTGAAATAATCGTAAGATACGATCCAACAAAGAAAAGGAATGTCAATTAGCTTTATATATTCAACTAGCAGATGCCCGCAGCTTCGCCTGCGTAGTCAAAATAAATTTTCGAGGTGCAAACTTTCGGCCTCTATTTTATGCCCTTCGGGCAGAATTTATTACAATCCTTCCTGGCATATGCCTACATCATAGTGGCTATCGGTATGCCAAACTTCATCCCGACGGTTCAGTAGTTTAGGCTGTGCGTTGATAGATCAGTTAGTCAAACTTTTGCGAATTATTAAGAAGCCTTTTGAAAAATACGATATACTGAGAAATACTTTTTACTTATTACTAACTACAACTAACGTGTAAACAATAAGGTTATTGCTTTTTCGCTTATTAATTTGTTCGACTCAGCAGCTTTTTCACACGATACTTTTCTTAGTTGTATCACACAGTCACAGATAACATAATTCTAGACACATCGTATATACAATATTTAAGCAGTCGCTTAGAAAATATTCCGATATCATCATAGACAATATTGCACCTACGGTATTGTATTATATTATTATCTATGATTGTGTCTAACACGCCACAGCGAAATTTAGTTCAATTTCAATTGAATTTTCTGTGATTTGTTAATTTATTATACTTGTTTACTTATTTACCTTCCATTTAATTTGTATAGGTATATCTACATGTTTCAGGCAGGTATTACTCGTACTGTTTCCACAACACAGAATGTATTGCTACAACTTGAAAAAAAAAAAAAAATTGAATCAATCGAGCTACATTGCTAACTTACGTTTTCGTTATTAATTAACAGTACTTAGGTATTTATTTTTGGTAGGTACAGGTAAATAGGACGAACTACACATTAAATATTTTCTTTGTTCCTAACTGTTTTGGTGTTTCACTATTTTGTCATGTTTCTAACATTATCGTCTTAGGTAAATGAAGCGTAAAACTTAACAATTATTATCGATGTAGGTACGTAAATGTTGATTTTCTATAAAGCCGTTTATGAACTGTAATTTTTAGCAAGTTGTTAACCTATCGCTAATGGTAACGAAATATTTGCCTTTTTTAACGTCACAAAAAATTTCACGATACTTACCGATCGCATTTAAACTCTAAAATAAGAATACCATACATCAATTTAAATATTACTTTTAATAACGATACATTGTAAGTTGGTATCTTAAAATATAGATTGTAAAAAAGGGTTCATCCCGCAATGTTTAGGTATAGTTTTCTATATAGTATAGTCGTGAGTAAAATTGAAAATTATAGAAAAAATATAAAAACCCCGGGTTATCTTTTTTAGATCAGGTGATCAACGACTCCTCGATCTATTTAGGCGAGTAAAACGAAAAACACAGATTGAAGATAAATTAATTATATTAATGCTTTAAGTGTATCTATAAAATTGTATATATATATAGCTTCTGCAAATTTTTGAAGAGACGGTGCTGGTCGCTTTCCATCGGTGCGATTCACCAGCTCCTTTGTCATCACAAAAAAATAGTAATGTCATATGCATTAGATTGGGCGGTATTCAGCTCTACGAACATTTATATGTGCATATTATGTACTGAGGCTATTGAGGACAAATCACAGCACAAACACGATTGGGCAATGCTTCTCGCAATACAATCTAAGTAAACAATACATCCATGATTATTGCGTTAAATATTCGATCAGCAAAGACGACATTCTGTAATGTCATGCCAATTCTAATCGAAAGATTGCCTTTCACACATTTTTCATTTACGTATTTCTAGAAACGGTTACATGTTATTTTCAACTTTAATTATAGATTCTGATCATTTGTGTAACTTAATCTCAAACGGTAAGAAGTTTATTACTATTATATTTACCAAACATTCATGTGGGAGATAACGAGACTAAATAGTATTTACGCCAAGGTGTTAATTTCAAGAGGTTAGAGTAGCGTGAATTTTATTTATATGGAAAGTTAATTCATGCCCTGCTAGCACGTAGTGTTTAAACGACAGAGTTAACATATACCTCCGAATAAACAGAGTTCCGTCAAGGGTTAGGTCTAAAGAGGCTTGACAGTTGCCACCCGGTGTATCAATGTCTTATTTTGACGGTGCTCTTTTATTAACAAATGCCTTAACAAAAATATGTTTAATTTTTGTTTGCGTGTATCTGTTAGATAGTGTATAGATATTTTCTATTGAAACTGTAGGTTAAATGTACCTTATTGTTTACCACTATTCTTTTTAACGAAAGCCGAACGAAGGACGAATCATAGCAAGATGTAACTGGATGGTTACTTAATGGAATAGAATGGATTTGCTGATTGGGATGTAAAATAGAGCGAATGAGAGTGATATGGGGATATACATAAAAATAAGAGATACATGCAGGTGTTTTTAAGACTTATTTGATTTGGTCTGGAATGATCAAATGCTATGTTATGAGAATTAAGGAGCTATTTCGAAGAGGATCTATAAAATACATTTTTTTTATTTATAAATACAAAACCCGTTTTTCGTTACATCATGTTTTCATTATTTAGAATTATGTAATTGTAACTGAATGCCTTTGATACAACCAGTTCAGGTGAAACATTTAAACTGTAACATACGTATGTAAGTAAATATTAATCACTGAAATATTTGTACGCGCATACCTTCCAAACGACTGTACCAAATTGGATATATCTTTCATGTGTTCGTTACAGACAGCAGAATGTTTCTACGAAAAAAGAATTAAAAACTGATTACAATTTGAAAATCTTCAAAAAAGGTCTATGAGGGCAGAGTCCAGCGAACAGCTTAACAGCTATTTTATTTAAAAATGTTTCGACAGTTCCCAAAAAATACATAAAAGTTCGAAGCCTGCTTGCCGGCTCTAATGAAATATGTAAACTCAAGTATTATATAGAATTAGGTTCAGTAGTTTCTAAGAAAAGACGAAGAATGGTTATTGGTGAGACGTTTGAAATAGATACTTGAAATGAGTTTATCATCTTTTTAATTCTAATATTCTTATCACATTTTGTTTCATTAATAATATAATGTATTGCTATAGTGATATCACTATTCACCAGTATTATTATAAATGTAGATAAATAAAGGTATGCTTTCTCATCATTGTTTGGTTTAAAAACGTACAGTACACGTGTGTAAAACAAATAGATGCAGCATTAAGGTATTGCAATCGTCTATAACGGTCGAGTGTTTAAAAATGAAACGTTTCTGTTGAGAGCACTGAGCTCGATCGTTGTTTGAGGTTTCCTTTACCAATTAGCGCCCCTCGGCCGGTAGACCGTAACTGGGTGAGGCGGGCTCTGCGATGGAATGCTGACGAGACTAACCTCTTCACGGGAGGTATATATTGCTTACTTTTCGTCCGAAGTACACTCTATTTATTTTAAAATTGGATGTGTTCTTAAGAAAAACAAGCAATAAATGAAGAACTGTAACCAGTTTTATATAAACGGACTATTGAACGAGATAGAGATGAATTGAATGGATGGATGAAGAGTTCTATTGGCTGAATTTGAGTTCATCGGTTGAGATAATTAAAATATAATGTCGATATGTCGGTGCATTGTTAGTTCAAATAGGATACACTAAGTAGGTACTTGTGATAAGTTAAATTAAGCATGTTAGCTTAGATTGTATTAAGAATTATTAATTCATATAATTAACGTAGGTACTGCAAACTATACCTTAATGATTCATAAAGAACAGGATTGAATTAAACAAAAATTTATTTGTTCCCCCATTTGTAACAAATACATAGTAGGTGAAAGAAACAATGAATACAATTTTTAATTAATGAGGTTATTGAGTGTAGCAAAAATTGGTTGCTGGCTATTAAGAGCATTACACATAAAGTAGGTTACACACGCGTTGCATTGTGAAACTTCAATGGTGTATGTTCCCGCCGAAACAGATAACAAAGGGTTGAATGAGTGATTCGTTTTGAGATTTTTTCTCGGCACTTAAGTTCTCAGGTATGGAATTGAATAGACGCAGTGATTAGATTATCGCTAATGATAAGGATCATATGTTTCTTTAGCCTTTTATTGCATTTATTGTTTTCGTATTATTTGTTCTGCTTTTAACACAAATGTTCAAAAATCTAATTTTCGTTACATTTACTAACGCATGTAATAACTAATACCTACTCACACATTTTGCTACGAATGCATCTGCGGTTTTCTACAAGTTAAATTGAATTCTTAACAACATTATAGAGTGCATAATAAAGTTATTTTATTATAGTAGTAGCTATGTTTAAAATTTCTTTTGATATGTATCTATACCCATCTACTTAAATAAAAACCTACTTACGAGTATATGAAGTAGATAGATAGGTAGGTATTTTAATATACAATTCTGATAAAGTGATTTGAGTTTTTTCAATCTTAATATTAATTAATAAAATATATAACTTAATTTGAGAATAGTTCAGTTCTAACGTTCATTTACTTTGTTTTCGCTCTATGTGATAATATGTAGAGGCTCTGAATTAAAACAAATTATACTGGTCTACTAGTGTCTTAACTAATAAAATGTCTGTAAAAACACAATAATTTTACTATGATACTTTCAAGTATACACCGTTGTGTAGGTATCTGTAACGGTCACTGGCCCAGCTACAAAACTGTTCTTAGGTACTATAAAAAAATTAATAAAAAATCGATTATTTGTTCCAAAAAAAATTTGCACAATATATTGAAGCGGCATTGAACCATACACTATGATGTTTTGTGAGGCTCAATCACTTTAACGGTTATGACAAACAAATTATTTCTAAAATAATAAAAATATGCATTTGCTGTAACCATTTACTCGTATTTTTTAAAACCGTATTTAAATAACGAATATAATATATTACTGGTATAATCATTTAATTTTAATTATTTACATTTTTATTACAATTAAATACTTATACTTAATATCCTATTTCTTACGCATATAGTTATTGCATATGTAAGTAGTAGGAAAATAAAAAAAAAATTCAGCTGACTAACCATAGAAGTTGCGCACGATTGTCGCGGTAGCGGCCTGTGGATCGCCACCAATCAGTTTGTATGTCAATATACCATGGGCGTGGCTTGAGTAGCCGTCTATCAGTATGTCCTACATGATATAAAATACAAAAATGGTCTGTATTACCGCGCCGTAAGCGCTGCAATTACGTACCTATATATAAGTTGAATTCTGACAAGGATCGAGATTATGTATCTTATCGTAAGGGTATGTAGTTGGTTCTCGTTTGAATGCTTCAGAAGGCAGTGGGTACGTTATTTTGTACACATGCTAATGAAGTGTAGTGCGGTCGAGTTTGTGATCGTTGGTCATGCAGATGGCACGTCAGCAATGATTTGTGATATGTGACAAAATATAGAAAACGCCTGGTTTCGAATCTACAATTTATTGGCTGATATATCTGCTGAACTTTCTAAAAATCTGCGCCTGCGCAACAAACTACGTTTGTGAAGTGAAGTGAACTGAAATGTTTAAATTATTCTTGGTAATATATTTATGATCAGCAGGAATATTTGGAATCTTTATTCAGTGAGTCTCTTTTAATTTATAGTTATACCTACTATTATCTATATTTGTTTGTTACACTTACACTCGAAAACAAATGAACAGATTCCTATAATATTTGGTAGTAATGTAGTAATGTAATGTAGCTTACTTACTAGAATAACACAGAGCCGCGATTGAAACCGCGCGGCGCAGCTACTTTTTTATATTTTTCAGGAAATGTTTCAGTATGGTTTTCCCATATCGATTTGTCATAAATACTATTATTAAGAAAGGCATATAGAATGTGATTTTATTTTATTACCTTACATCCTAGATAACTGAAAACACAATTTTCTACCTAGTACATACCTATATATAGCTACGTAGATGGAACATCGATGTAATATACTTCATATTAAACTTTTTCTATAAATGATATTAAGCAATAACAACTGTCATAAGTCCTACCATATAGCTACTTCGTGATCTCATCAAATATAAGAATAAAAATATGTATATCCTTTATTTCTGAAATTAGCAAACATCCAGAAGCATATCTCACATATTACTGTTTTTTTTTGATGCAGGAAGTAATTTAAGACATTATAAAGCGTGAGTAGGTACATATACAATATCGCTCGAATGTTTGTTGTAGCTATATATACAATAAAATAATCATAATAGTAACTAAGGTTCTTATCATCTCTCTTTCTTTACGAGCTAGGTACTGCTTATAACTGATGGGTAATGGTACGTAAGTACATCGAGCTGTTATGTAAATTGACAACAAGTCATAAGTATGTTTTGGCAGATTTGTTTCGTGCCTATAAAACTGACATTAGTTAACCATTTATGCTGCGTATGTATGTAGATATTACAATAATTCTGGGGAAATTATTATAAATGTATTACGATATTATGTAGGGTTTAATTGTAGAATCTTTTTATATTAGTATATAGATATTATGTTATATACGTTAAATATATCTAGGCGTCTGAAGTAATACTAATTAGCTAACGGTTGCTATTTTTTACAAATAGATAGTTTTTTTATATATAGCCTCTAATAATGTAAATCTGAAGATTTTGTTTGCTTGAACGCTCGAATCAGGAATAACTTACGAAATATTTGTCTAGAATAGTATCTACGTTAATTGTAGAAGACATCCCATAGTACGATCATATACGACGTAAGAGGAACCGCGCGGTATATGATTTATGTGATGGTAGTAATTAACAAATTTAGTTATTGTTGAATTGTACAAATTTTTTCTCATTAAAAATCTTGCTACATATTTTTACGATACTTACAAATATCCAATTAATCTTAATATAACTGATTATACTCATCGCTCTATTTTGATGAATCTCAGTATCAGAGTGCAGTAAAATCATCAAAATACCTCTCTAAAATTATCAAAATACCTCTTATGTGGTGCATTTATTATTAATTTGAATCAAAATGTATACATATAGTGAGACATCTATGGTAGCTTTGTTGAAATAATTCTTAAGAAGTTTTTATTTTATTAAGAAATATATATTCTTAAGAATTTCTTTATTAACCAGAAATCGCAATGTCTATTTCTCCGTCTGTGCTCTCTTAATTTAAAAAGCTTTCGTTTAACTCTGCTATGAAGGTCTTTCAGCAACTTCTTTCATGAGAAATTTTGAAAGAAACTACGGTTCACGGTTTTGCTACGGTTAGGCAAGAAACGCAGGTTCGAATCCTGCCTCGTGATCAAATTTTTTCTATTCTTTCAAAATTTCTCATTTATAGGTAAAGCATTTCAATGCTATAAAACTAAAAATTAAACTTCTTTCATGTTTTTTTTATTTTAAGGGACATATTATAAAGTTTACATACCCTATGTCGGCACCAGTGACTATTACTTAATCCATGGATAAATAAACTTGATTAAATGCTTAAATGAACTTTGCGAATAACAAATACATACAAAGGAAAGTCGTGTTAGTAGAGCGGCTGTATGAGTTTTTATGATTTTGTGCTTGTTGAATTTCTCAACGTTGATTAACTGCTAAAATTTGAAAATTTTCAATCAGGGCGCAGTCGAGTTAATCTGTTATCAACTACTATATCCCGTCCGAGTCCCGAAGAGAAACAAGGGAGCATTCCTATTGATACATAACATTGTGAGATTACCTTAGTTTTGCATTGCTTTTAGTAATGTATATTAATGAATATATGTATTTCTTTTTTATTACAATTATAAAGGTTTATAGGTAAGGTTTGTTTAGGTTTTAGGCTATCGTTGCTGAAGTTTTCTTAACCTGGTATGCTCTTAAAGGAGAACTGGGAATATGTAAAACTTTTATCTGGTTTATCCATACATACATACTGAAACAAATGTATATGTGTAAAAGTTGTGCAGTATATTTTTGCAATTACACAGGGTAATATTTATTTTCTTGAATGCAATATATATTATACATACTCGTATATATACCGCCACACAAAATACAGTAATAAATAGGTTCCACTTGTCGCGGCCCACAAGAATAAATAAATAGCCTATGATTTAATAAAATATTATTCGGGAACCATTTAGTCTTTATTAGTGAAAGAATTATAAAAATATTATCTACAATACTAAAAAGTGAAGTCCCGTGTCCCCTAGTGGGGTATGGGGCAGGTGATGTACATCTGTTTCACTGATCGATTTACTTTTTATCTACAATACTAAGCAGTACACATATTGGGGAAGAAAAATGCAAAGATAACTATGAATAATAATATATCAATAGATGTGCATCATACAATAATTTACCATATTATATATATTAATTAAATTATTACCTATTTTTTAAGTTCTTTTTTATTTTTCAAACAAAGTCAACGGTATTATGTACCTACTAACACTACTTTATTTAAAGTGTATAAAGATATAGCAAATTATTATATAAATAGGAAAGATAATGGAAAATGGACGTTCATAATGGACTTGCTATAAAGTAAAATGCATAAATATTTCAAATCTAATTATAATCAAAGTTACGATCGAACGTCAGTATTTTTTTATTAAAGTAATTGCCGTCGTAATATTATATTATAATACATAAAATTTATATTGAATGCCAGCTATTGTAAGTAAAGTATTGAATATACGAGTACTGTGTGCAAGGACACGATGAATTGTCCGTAAATTATTTATCAAAATAAAAAAGGAATGCATCTAGGGGACTTAAGGAGACTTAAAAAAATTAAATTACTTGAGGAGACTTAAAAAAAATTAAAGCTAATTTTAAGGAGAAGGCCCGGCAAAAAAGTGATTTATGCTTTAATTACATGGTATTTAAACAAAAAACTATCCATTTTTTTCTAAAATGTCATGCTACTTATTTGGTAGTGCAAATTAATAACTGTATCAAATAATAATAGCCTGAAAGTAGGGTAAAAACTTGGGGCTGCCACGTTTATTTCATAAATTAATTAAATACATAAATTTCATTTTCATAATTCTATTGTCTATAATATTTAAGAGAATCTGTTGTACATATTCATATCAATTATTCAACCTTATGCTATTATTTGAAATTGAAATACCTAACCGGTCAATTGTTTTCTATTTTCGTGTAACATTACAAGGTTATTTTAATAAACATAGCTACAGTGTTGCGATATAACAGTTTAAGATTTGAGCTATAGTTACCTAAAGGATTTAAATTAAATATTTTGGCTGTAGTTTTATTCAATTATTCCTATCGAATGTTGTTATCTTCGCTTATTATATTAAATTAACATTTTGTATGCCTCCTTGAAGTTTTATTTGTATTATATTTTATGATAAACAGTAAATCACTCGACAGGTATTGTTATTGTTCGACTAGAAGTAAGCACGGAGGCTTGATTGTTCAATAAATATGCATATTATTAATTAATAGTATTACTCAAGTTTTGTTTACTCCAGAGTCGTCTTGTTAAAAGTTATGTTTTAGAGTAATTCTGAGTAGTATTTAATCAGACATTGTTGTTATTTATGAAATATTTTTGTTTCCCATGTTAAATCTTTATAGACCCCTTATGTACATAGAAGTAAGTGTGTTGAGTATATAGATATTTATCTATGTCGAAAATAGATGGTTAATTTTGAAAGGACTAAAACCTGTTTTATAGTCTTCTCTCTTCTTGGTTTAGTTATAAATATAAAATATTTTATAGTTATCTGATTATTAGTTTTAGTGGCTATTGGCAGTTTTCTATTAAATGTGCCATTGGTGTTTTTCCATCATGTGTAAGTAATAAATCGTAAACATATAAATTGTACTTGAAAATAATTTTTATTTTATCCATTATAATTAAATATCCCTTTAAAAGCGCATACTATGAAAAACATGTCTCGGTACCATATAATCACCATAATAAACGATAATATACTCGATGTTTATATTGTGTTAAAGGATTTGCAATTAATAGAATGTTCCAACGATATGTTAAAATTTTTACAAGGGAATTAAACTGTAAATCCCGAGAAAATTGACGAATTTATAACAGAAAGTTAACGGCTGACTTCTCAAATAGACTCATCGAGGTTCTTACCTTTACTCTACAAGAATACATCCCTTCTTCTTTTTTGCATTCGATACTTTTGGAAGTCTAAACTTAAAATATGGACCCTTTTTCATTTAATCTTTTCTCTATAAAATAGCATGGCCTTTATGGTGAATATAAATGATGGTAGGTAATGTTGTAGATATTTTTGTAAAATCTAATTTCACCTGAGTATTCTTCTTGTTATTTCTTCCTATGTAAAATTTCAACTTTCTAATAAATGTGAATTCTATGCGTCAATTCATTAGCGTATCAATTTATAGGTATTAGATATTTTTAATACGTAAACTACAATTTTTGTACCCTTCTTAACTTAAATTGTGCGGATGTAGGATTTTCATAATCCTTATTATTAATAGCCACACTTACTATTAACAGTGAAAGAGTGCATAATGGTAAATATTATAGAAAAAAAATTAACAGTACATACTACAAAGGTTAATTGAATTAATAAAAAATCACCCCATACACTACATACCAATCATTTAACACACACATGCTTAAATTATGGTTTGTAGTTATGGCCGAAATTCTACTATTTTGCGACCACTGATTTCAATAAAACATCATATAATCAGGTGTTTGTTCTATGTTTTATGGATAAACATAAAATGTATTAATAAAAAAAAGAGACAAGAATTCAACAGAATTATGAAATATTTATTTCTTTTAATTAATAAATATGCATAATTTATCGATATGTAAATTTTCTGAATAAAATGGCCCTCACAATTTTCTTAAGTTATTCATTAATTTTATCAGATTTAAAATAAAATAAAAAAGGTCTCGAATGATACGGAAGACAAACGTTATCCTCGATTGATTGCTATAAATGTAGGCAATAGCACCACAAGTCACAACTCGTTTTATTGCAGCCATAGAGTTATGTGGCAGATAAGACAAAGTATAGACGGGTGCGCAGTATGGTATTGTACAAAGGCTCGTGCAATGAGCGCCGGCTGGGCTCCGTCGTCAGCCGCCGAAGGCCCATCGGCGCGTCCGCTTCACCACAAAGCCCCACAATAAACTTTTACAGCTCACATAAAATCCTGACTTTTTAACCCGAGTTATTTGAATTAATATCAATTCGGAGTTCCTCAATGGGCTTTACTCGTCAAACTCTAAAGTTTTATGACAACCACAGAATTGAGGAATAAAATTTAATTGAAATGTAGCCCCCAAAAAAGTTTGATTGCCGTTATCGGCTTCCGAATTTGAATATTTACATTAAATATTTTCAGTGAAAGTAATTGACTCCGCTTAAATGTGATAGAACATTAATTATACGGTATTTAATGAGATTTATCTTTGGATGTTAGTTCAAAATCTGTTCTTTTTGTTCTAATGTGTTTTTCCGGGTGTGATTTTGTTGGAGTAAAAGACATCAACGCGTACCAAGTATACTTATAGTTTTAAATTACTCAGTCTAACCGCGGTCTAACGCTTGACACACTATCTAAAAAATAAACCCGGTATGATACAAAGAGTAATTTTACAAATAACTACAAAAATTATGGATTTACACCAGTGGAGAATGCCATCTGGTATTATAAGTTGTGTAGGTAGCAATCAATTTATTGCCACGTCTTCACAATGAAGCCGCTTGAAAATAGTATTTATGGCCCCCCAAGGCAATCAAATTATTGTGTCAATAGAAGAAAATTGTTTTTATTTGAAGATTCAAGCCTTATTGATCACATGTTGCGTTATATGATTTTTACCTATTGTTTGATTAATATATCAAGGCTGACGGTTGTATACATGCCAAGTGATAATAAAATTTCAAGTTTGAAACGCCGATGACGCAAGACCATTAAAAATACTTACTTGAGTTTTCGGCATCATTCCATTTGCATAGCCTCTCGGCCTTCATTACGCAGTCGTTCTGCAAACTTTGAAATTGGAAAAGACAACACGGACTATATTGTTTCAATAGTTTCAATTTAAGTTTGGTCCGTCTTGCATTTGATCATTAGCACCTCTAGCCTTACCGAACAGTGTACATTTGTATCTACATCTACATCATATGAACGGGACAATTGTGCCTCAACATATCGCATATTATATGAGCTGTGTGTCATAAACCGTCAATCACTAGTCTCGAGATCCTTTCGAACTAACCTTCGGGGCCATTCGTTGTTATCTGTGATATTTTATAGGGATCTGTAAAACGACGGCACTGCGAAGCGATTAAGCGACATTCCACGTGTTCATTCGTGATCGAACCGAACTCAATTTAGGGCCGGAGCTAGTGCAGCACCGTTCTTGAAGAAAAGCAATGTTATTGCACGTAATTAAAACTATCGAGCGGTATACTAGGAATATATATTTTGTAAGGCGGTACGTTTTATGTGAGTTTAGATACGAAACTAGGACCAATAGTCGTACACTGTATTTTACTTCACCATTAAAAAGAAAATGTTCGCAATTCATCTATACGACTCAACTTTAATATTTATACCTTATGGAGTCGTAAAACGATGAATAATGACGCTGCAGACGAGTTGGCTAGTGCTGTAATTACTTTGCTTTTATACTTAGGTATCCGATGTTTTCTTGTTGTTTAAGACTTCAATAATATAGCCATATGATACTGACCTAGACGGTCAACATTGTTATTAAGTAAAATGCGCATAATCACAACATATTATCCTGTTTTACAAAATCATACAAGATACAAAGACTTCCGTAAAGAGTTTAAATAAAACGGGTATACTAGAGCGTTTTTAACTACATTAATCTAGTTCGTTATTGAATGTGCATGAAATTTGATACAGAGATAGACAATAGTTAGTACCCGGCTTCGATGCGAGTGATGCCGCGGGTTCGATCTAGTTATTGAACTAAAATTTCAGGAGTAGGCATAGCCCTAGTAGTAATAAGTAGTATTCACAATCGTTATTCAGTTTTTTTTTCTGTAGCTAGTGCTTTTACGAAAATTGCACGGACTGATTTATAGTTTTTTTATATACTTGATTTTTTATATACATTCATAGATAATACATTAAAAAAGAAAAAAAAAACACACACAAATGCATTTGTCATACATAAGCTTAAATATCTAATCCAGTGGGCGACCGCTATTAAATATAGGTACATAAACGTTTAGAATGAAAACCTTACAATTTAATAATATTTTTACAGTACATTTCAAAAGGTAAATTCAAATTTAATTACTCATTTATATCTTTTTATCAAAGGAATTATATTTTACTAAATATGTTTAATATATTATGTTTTTTTATATCTACAAATAAAAGTTTATCTCTAATATGTTTTCTAGTACCTAGTGATATGAGACAATCCCTTCCACAAAAATCTGCTTACAAATAATTTTATTAGAAATATACACATAATTATATATATTTCACATTCAAGACCCAAGTAAGAGGTCGCGTGGTTGCCAGTATTAATTTTCTTAAAAGAAATCAGTGGTCAAGGAGTAAACAAATAATATTAAATTATTAAAAAATATCACTGGGAAGAATTCCAGGACATTGAACTACACGTTCGGTCAGTCAACGATAATGAGCACAATAAACATCGAAGGAAAAGATCGTGAGCCGAACCTACAAAACTGTTCGGTTTATATTTGTTACAAGAAATACAGATTTTTCGTTGGAAATACCTAATAATTAATATTGATTAATTGGTAGAAGCTATTAGCAATTGCAATGATAACCCATAATAGCATTTCGTCTAAAAGAAAATATTAACTATTCTAAAGTCTTAAGTTCAATGATTTTTTCTAATGTGCGATTCGAACCTTCACTACGAACTTACCTTTCTCGGTACTTTACTTTAATCGTATGTTAACTGACGACGTCGATAGTAATTAATTGCTATTGTATATGCATATCAATTAAAATGTATAACATTTTTACAATATGATGGTTAAACGTTACTTTATGTTTGTAGAAATGGCTGCATCCCACATTTTAAGCGCCGTGGAGCCAACAGTTGGTGGAGGAGGATCACGAAGCGGTCGAGAACGGGAAGTGAATGTCGCTTTAGACGACCGCGAGCTATGGATTCGTTTCCAGACTCTTACAAATGAGATGATAGTCACCAAAAATGGACGGTAAGTAGAAAAAATACTGCTTTATGTTGTCCATATTCGTACTTAGTACTCTTAGTACTCTTAGTGCGCCACAAGGATTAGTATAACCTCATTACAATAGTAAATTGAATGGCAAACATTTTTTTATCCTGAATGTATGAATCTTGAGAACAATCAGGGAGGAGTGTTTTTGCGTCTCGTGGTAAATTCATCCGTGACCCGTCAGCAACAGCGATTTGGCTTTTCGCCAGGTTCTATTGAAACGTACTTTATAACGTGGAGATCAAGACACAAGTCTTGTTGTATTGATTTAACTGAATCTGCTTACATTTAAAGCTATTATAGATAAAAATATGTAATAGCTTATTAAACTGCGTATTTTACATAAACCTATTTGAATACCATTTAAATTGTTATTAAACAAAAAAAGTCTTGTAATAAATACCGTCTAGTTAGTTATTCTTTAAAAAGTATAATACCGGCTTTAAAAGGAAACAACTTGTTAGGCTTTGTAAAGGCATTTTCCAATCATCTTCTTACAGGCATAGATACCTATACTTACAATTCATTAAGCATGCGCCAATACGAATAATAATAGTATTAAAGTTAAAATACAACATTGATGCGAGTAAGTAAGGTATACATTGAAACAATGCATGCCCCAACAATATAATTTATATTCCTTGGGTAATTATATTAAGTGCCGTATTAAATTATTCGAAATGACTGTGGGCTAATCAACTTTGTGCATTTTATGATTTATAAATAAGGTCTGTTCATTTGTTTGTATCACTATTTGTGTACGTAGGGCTTGTTCCGCCACACACACATTCGCGAGTGCTAACAGGGTGCTGAGGGCGGCTAGTTTTCAGCTATTAACACTGTAGGTCTTGCTGATTAGCACAAGACTTCTAAATGATACCGCATGAGATATATATTATGTGATGATTTACCCTTTGTGTATTTAAGACAAATGATATAAAATGTATTATTTATTTGCAATACATCATATACGCATGATCTTATCTACTACGATAACACGTTTAGTAGTGTGTGGTATGGTGTTTTAATACTTAATCACCATTTCAATCTCACCAAATGTATAAACAGTAGTAACTAGTAATGTCTGACTGTAATTCATAGAGTGTGTGTGTGCGTTTGTCCTTCCTTCAAGCTGCAGTAGAGTTTCAGATTGATGGGATTTCCATTGGAATAGATATAAATAATATGAATTCCTAATGGTAGTTTTAAAGTATGAGAATAAAACATTTTTGAGTTATAGTTTGATCCAGTTGTAAGCATATCTGTCTACTTCTTACGGGTATCATGCAAGCGGGACCGCAAGCAGAAGTTAGTAATCGTATAAATGTTCCGTTCACTCGTCGATAGTAAAACAATACAAACGGTGATCCGCTTCAAACGTTATTCAAACTACAACAGAATATATGTACACAGTCGTTAAATAAAATCTTCGAGATGCACGTTTGTAAGTTTATGTGGTTCTAACATTTCATAAATCTTTTGTTTTAGACGAATGTTTCCCGTAGTTAAAGTAACAGCCAGTGGGCTGGACCCGACGGCGATGTATACCGTTCTACTCGAATTTGTTCAAGTTGATAGCCATCGGTGGAAATATGTTAATGGAGAATGGGTAAGCGTTGTTTTCTTTATAGATAAATAAAAAGGACTTTATTAAGGATTTTATATAGATTCAAATATCTTTAACAATAATTATTTGTTTATAGGCCATCGCGTTCGCATAATTATGGTCATGATATTTATTGATTTTTGTACCTACAGTTACATTACCTATTAATTTTAACATTATAACTGATAATCAAATTATCAATTTATTATGTCGAAAGACCGCTAGCATAAAGAAGGGTTATATTATGAAATAAAAATTAGGATATGCCATATAGACTCAATAATTTTTCAGGTTCCCGGCGGCAAGGCAGAAGTTCCACCATCCAACGCTATATATATTCATCCGGAAAGTCCTAACTTCGGAGCGCATTGGATGAAAGAGCCAATATCTTTTGCAAAAGTCAAACTTACAAATAAAACAAACGGCAATGGACAGGTAAATTGTCATTCTGTACTTTTCAACTTACGTATTTATATATCTAGAGTAACGATAAATTTTTTTTTCATGTATATTTCATTATATGCAGAATAAGAATTTCACATTCTTCATGATCAAACTGTACAAACATAGGTTCTGTTCTGATGAATAATAAGAAGATGCATGCGCTTGCGTTATATTGTTTGAGCTACCATTGATTTTATATTTACACGTAACCTCTTTTCTTTGTATGGAGCCTTCTGAGTATGGATCTCATTAGGAAGGAGGCATACCTAATTAACAGTTCAAAGAACTGCCAGAATACTGATTGTAGATCTTAGAAAGTCAGTTATAAGAAGGTGTTACAATGCTACAGTTTCGATGCTACCGCTACTTCATATTCATTTCTCACGCTTGAATATGGTGCGAATGAATATGAAAGCAAACATCTGATATATCCAGATCCATATGTTGACGGCTCGGTGTGAAATCTGTAGCTTTGCCAACTATTTAGCGGGTGTGCGTACGCACTATCATTTGTAATAATTATTGTCTCTGCGCTATGTTTACTGATACCGTTAATGTTGTATTCTACTTCTGTTAATACCAATTATATAATATAAACAGTTCAAGTCTACAAACATATTATTTAACATATCGTTTCTGATTGTTACTTACTGACTTTGTAACTGGTAACACCACTGAAAATATGCAAAAAAGTATATATTTATAATTATTTTAATCTTTAAAATAATAATTCTGCTTTATAAATAGTTAACTTTTCGTTTACATTTTACATAGAACTTAGGAACCTATTATTGTTATTTACTTAGTAATTCTGGATAGACATTTGAAGTTGATTCTAATCAATGTTCTATAGAATTTGATAGTTACAGGTTTAATGTGTTTCTTGGTTACAGATAATGCTAAATTCGCTACACAAGTACGAACCACGAGTACACCTAGTAAAAGTCGGTACTGACTTACGCCGCATAATGACGTACCCATTTCCTGAGACCCAGTTTATTGCTGTAACAGCATATCAAAATGAAGAAGTGACTTCACTGAAGATCAAATATAACCCCTTTGCTAAAGCATTCCTAGATGCTAAGGAAAGACCGGAAGGTTATTACCAAAGGGATTTTGTTGGGACACATTACCCGCAGCAGAGTTCTTCTCCTCACCAGTATCCACAATGTGAGCTTTATTACATTTTCATATGATGACAATAATAATTAGCGGTTCTATGATATTTTTTTATACCAGGCATGTTGGCTTGGCAATACGAAAAAGTAAATAAAGAAATGTGTCTGGGGACTCAAGTTGACGGTACACAAAATATCGCTATAAACTATTTATTTAAAAAAAATAATAATAATTTTATTACTTTTATGGGGCTGTAAGATTAAAAGTTATAATCATTCAAATAAGCGCTAAAAATTTTTATCTTTTAATCACGATGGTTTTCAAATTATTACTATTTGTTTATTTACAGTCGGTGGTTGGTTCGTCACCTCGCAACCATTGTACGGTAGTAGTAATTCATCAAGAAGACCAGCACCCTATCCACCTCGACCACCATCACGGCCCCGAACATTGTCACCACCATGTGAGCATTAAATTTAATATTATTTTCTTTTTAATTGATTCAACTAGACCCCGTTAATAAAATTAATGAGAATGTGTAGCTTTAACACACATATAAGTCAGCTTGAAATCAAATTTATTTTTAATGCATTAATTATTCAATACATTTATTATAATATGTTGCTAATGTTTCGAAAAATCATTAAATCTATATATCTATATTCATAATATTTTTACGCTGTCGATGAATATAAATATTTCACATAGCATAAAATACACAATTTTTAATATCCAGGTAGGCTTCAAGAGAATTTCGAGGTAACTTATTTTCGATCATATACAAATTCAAACTACCTTTTATTAAACATATTTTTAAAATTCTTAATTATAATTAAAATTTCTAACATTTTCCAGCTACATACACAACCGCGGAAAGGTCAACAGCGCCGGCAACTAACAGCAGCGGAAGTTATACATGGGCTGGAAGTAGTAGCTACTGGAGTTCCCAAGGGAATAGTCCACCGCAACCTAATAATACCTCACCGGTTCCGTACAGAACGCCACCGCATGCGTATCCAGCCCCGCTAGAGTATACATCTGCTCCTCCTACAAGCTCGTCAGCGCCTACCTCCACTGCTCCACTCTACCCTTTGCAGTATGATGCCCCTGCCCAACACCATTCACCTTATTACCAACATGCTTACACACCTTACGCTCATCATGCTATCGAGGATATATCGTATTGGCCCAATAGGTAAGAATATTATATTTATAATACCAGAATTTTCTTTAAATAGATTAAAAAAATGGTGTAATAAAAAATGTTTATACATACACGTGCGAAATTGCCTTTGTTGATTGTTTTTTTTTTTGAGATATTAATTACACATTCCAGCTTAAACAGTTACGGATATCAGCCATCAGAATACGTCGGCACGGGGGAAGTTGCTTATTCGACAGAAGGTATGTCTTTCGCTAATTCCGGAGCGCCGCTTGAAGCCAGCACCGCCAGCCAAGATGAACGTGCCACGCCCCAAGGATCTGAGCACCAGTCCGGTGATAGAGAATACAAATACAACGCAGATGAAGAACGACAATCTCCTTGTGAAGACGCGACGCTGCCCTCGCGTTCGCCACCACAGTGACGGAATAGTTAATTCAAAATAGTTTTTATTAATAAATTATGTAATACCTCTTTGGTAATTGTAAAATGTATGATTAATTTAAAATAAATTCAAAAATTATAAAAATTCTCTTAGAAAATTTATTGATTGAGTGAAGGTAAATCGATAGAAAGTTGCGTAGTTATACATAATAAATAATTAATTATTTGTTGCACACAAAGATCACGCCCTGATTAATAATTCTAATAAACTTTTAAAAATCGGATACGAGTCGGTCTCGTGATATATTATTTGTCTAATAAGTTAAAGAACAATTAAATAATAATAATTGGACATACATAACCGTGTCAACCGATACTTCACCTTGATATTTATAAATGTTTAAGACTACGTACGTACGGTGCATGACTAACATGACTTACAGTCAGACAGACAGCGAAGTCTCGCAGTTATAGGGTCCCGTTTTCGGTACGTAACCGTAAAAAAGGTAAGTAACGACGATAAAATTAAATTGACATAAATAAAACTAACAAGCACATAAATTTAGTATGTTAAAATTATGTAGATTAACTACATTCTACACTGCATCAAGTATTTCGTTTATTATAAGCCTATTTTGCTTGGACTTAGAAGATAGTTTGGCTTTTGGAATAGCTTTAAAATTTGCTGCTATTCTTCGAATAAAAATGAATAGAAGCGTCGTTCTACATTGTAATTATATAATATCCATACTAAAAGTCCAATAAGTAGATTCTCTTATAATATTGAATAGCGCAGGGTCATATAATATGTTATATTGAAAACGTATATAATATAATCTTCTCACCTATTAACCTGCTTAAATAAACTTAATACTTTAACCTGTTGCGGTAGGTATATTTTAATTTTTCTATAACAGCTTGTCAATAATTATAAAGGGTGTGCATAATTGGTAGGTATATACATAATATGTAGTGTATGTGTGCGTAGGTCTACGCGCAACGTATGCCAATTTGTCGGCCCTGTTTCTGTAAACTAAATATTATTTATTCCTTTTGTTGTAAGAGTAAGTAGTTAGATACAGCATTTCTCTAATAACATACATACTTTAAAATAGTGCTCATTTATAAATAATTGTGTGAAAATATTATTTTTTTACCTTTAAGTCAGAAGCGTTTAAAATTTCCTATTCTGTTATTATATTTTTTATGTATAAGTAATACCTAGTAGGTATCTATTGTAAAAAGATTGACGTTAGTAAAATGATATCGACACTTCTTCAGTGTTATCAGGCATACCCTAAATTACATAGGTAATAAATGTTTTTGTTATAAACTAGCTCGTTTGATTTCCCTTATTTTGATTTTTTTATCTGTTAATTGAATATGTACATATGTATATTAATGTACTCCTTGAAGTTAAGCAGAAAAATTTTAAGGGCATTTTAGATAAGCACTTAGAAATTTTTTGTCGGTCTTTTTTTGTTTGTCTATGTTATGTACGTTAACCCGTACGCGATAAACATTCACATCACGACAATTTTTTTTTTGTGATCAATAATATATTTTAATGTGAAAAACTAGATCATTATTATGGGTATTTTACATGGATATTTCACATTAAAACAAAAAATTTCAATTATCGGATTCCTTCTCATGATCGTCTTTTTTCTGTTCTTCAAATTAAAAAAATAAGAATAAATAATATACGAACAAATATGCATATAAATATACAGTTATATGCCATATTACAGTTTCACTAAGAGGGTCTTTTACTTCCTCGGACCCTATCTTTACAACAAAATTAACGAAACTCTTACTATCTATTCCTTATCTTACTCTAAATGTAAATTATCAGTCCGTACCTTTCTTTTAGCAAAAACTTATGATGAGACAGAGCACCTTCTTGAAATTCAAACATAAATATAAAAGTTCTTTATTACGGCTATTAAAAAATACTCGCTGTACACACACACACATACACACGCACTCACACACGTACATACTCAAACTCCTCCACTTATAGGCAACTCAGTATATAGATATTTATTTATTTTTCTTCTCTATTGTATTCAATTATAATTTTTAATAATAATGCTGTCAAATGGCTCAAATTGTGAATCTACTTTAGAAGCAAGCTGTTTCTCCTAAATACAGGTTGCCCTGCAATCTAGCTAGGGAAACATCGGCTTGATATATGTAAACTTTAAAAATATATGTAAGACAAACCGTTTATATAAACTAAATTGTAATTGCTATAAATTGTAATTTTAAAAATGTCAAAAATGTATGTATGTATGTATGAAATAAATTGAATTGAATTGAATTGAATAAGTGAGCTAACATTTAATCATGACTACGCTCGCATAATTACTTCTTATCACGTGAGAGATTAAGAGATTTTTCTGTTTTTGATATGATCTTATTAGCTTCACCTATATGTAACCGACTTCTCTGTTATGACCCACTTTAATCGGAGAGATTTTATTCAAACTTAGTACACTTATCAAGGGTCGGAGTTGATATAATAACTTTATAACTTCATCTTATTATCCTGATTAGGATCGCCAGGATGAAGTAATTTTTTCTTACGTATACTCTGTATAAGAGCATGTGAGATTTCTGTTTAGTTGATACTACCTAGAAATCGTGTTTTTTATCTATGCTTACATCAATGCTTACTATACTCCTCGTGACGCCCATAGCACTAGGTATACAAATATTATGAAGCTGAAGAGTTTGTTTGTTTGAACGCGCAAATATCAGGAATTGCTAGTTCTATTCTAATATTTAAAATGTAATATGTGTTCGATAATAATAATATAAATAAAAATAAATAAATAATATGAAAAACCACTAATCATCGGGATATTATCTAAATCATTGGCATTTTATGAAACTTTGAAAATGTAATTAGTTAGGTTAGGTTAGTTTAGTAGTACCTAGTTTAGGTTAGTTAGTTAGGGTAGGACTAATTCTACTTTTTTATGTATTCCGTATTGACTTGAATTATTACTTCTTATTTTCAAAAAAGCGTACGCTTTACTCAAAGACTTGTAACGCACGTACCAAACGAATAGTATAATAATACGGGCACGTACCCCATGTGCTCCCACTTGCCATTATCATCTCTATGATTATCTGCCTACTTTTATAAGATATATAACATTGCCTTATAAAAAACTACATTTACATTTATAATATAGATACTACTATACACTGTTAAACATTCATTTCTGTACATTGAATAAAAACTAAAAAAAGTAATATCCATAGACTCTTGAAACAATAACACAACATCAAATTCATTTTGTATTTTGTATTACAACGCACACGTGAACGAAGTCGCGGGCACAGCTAGTTAAAAAAATAAATACTAAGTTCTATTCGCAAAATTGGGAATTTCAAAGCCAGTTTTTTGGTTTATTTTTGATCTCAAATAACTGTAATTGTCAAAGCGTCAGTTTTGTTATTGAAAAGTGTTTTTGAGATTGACTGAAGTTTTTTTACAACGAAATAATGTATCTCTGTAATTGTTAAATTGTACCGCTTTCGATTATTAATTAAACATTATGTAGTAGAGATAATATGTAGGTATTCTGTTCTTGTTTTTATATACTGTACATTCTAAATGTCAACTGTTAATTTGCAAATCTGTCAAATGTCAAAACAAAATATCAAGCTGCATTAGCATTTAGCTGCAAAGTGCGAGTACAAATTTAAATTTAAAAATTTTTTCATGAACATTAATGTTGTCTCTATGTATTAACCAATTTGTTTGCTCAGAATACTTTTACATATGATAGGTGCGAAGGATTAATAATTTTTAATATAATTCTGTAACACAAGTACATGTTATTGACATGGAATCCACAATATCAGTGTCTAAGGTAAATATTACATCAAATAAGAAAAATGATTAAATATACGTAATTTTGTGTGTTATTGTGTCTTTCATGTCGAATATTGTAAAATTACAGGGTGTGTTCCTGTTTCCAAATGGATTTAATAATGTAAAGAAATCCAAGAAAAAGAACCGGATTTCTATCTTTGATGCTATTTTTTCTAAAGAACAGTGGTTTGTTACGTTTAAGAATAACTGGGATTCTGTCGAGATGCAGCTGAAGGTACATTTGAGCAAAAAATCTCAATGCTTTATTGTATATTGGGTAACTTAGTATATTTAATAGTTTTTTTTTTGTATATTAACAGGAATTACATGAAAGGACATACAGTACTTTACTAAATGATATAGTAAGTTATTTAAAAACATCTTATCAAGACAATGAATTAAATAGCTTAGAGGGAATAATACCAAGTGCCACTTTATTAACTGGAGTGAATCAACCAGATCATGTAAATCAGTTTAAATCACTCATTAGTATACTAAGGTACGAATTGTATATTTGATTATTATGTTAATAATCAAAGTGTCTTGCTGAAAATTATTTCATACTCAATATTTTAAACATTTTATATTTATTTGCTTCATTCTTGTAGGGAAGAAGTGACACCATATGTAGCTATGGTTAATTCTCAAGATGCATCATCTGTAAAGCATTTGGTGGAAAGTGCTGTTTGGCAAATTATCAACGGGGAAAATGAATTTGTAAGTCAATCATTTTTATTCTTATTTATTATATATCCCAAGCTCAAATAATGTTTAAGTTCATTGAAGTTAAAAAAATATTAGTAAAAGAACAAATTTGGTTGTTTGTTATTATTAAACTAAAACTACAAGTCCATACAAAATTTGTTTTACTATTACAAAGGTACATCATAATGTGAGTCACAAAAGCAAGCAAAAAACATATTGTGTTTTTTTCCATGATGAATGACTATCCACTAATTCTTTATGTTGTTACAGGATAGTTCAGTGGAGAGAGACATGTTCATTGATGATAATTCTGTATCAAAACCTAAACTTAAGAAGAATCAATGTACAATGAAAACATTGTTTAAATGGTATAAAAATAAACATGTTACATGTTCGCCAAAGAAAAAGAAGCATACTGCTGTTCAACAGACCTTAGTTATTATTATACCTGACTTTGAGAGCTTTAATTGCAATATATTACAAGACTTTGTTATGATCATAAGGTAATTTGTACTTGTACGTATATTAGCAATAATATGCTTGGGATATGATTTTAGTCTAACTTAGCCGGTGTTAATTTTTTATGATTTTTTTTTGTTTTTCTTTTAGTTCGTATGTAGCTGTTCTGCCTATAGTTTTAGTTTTTGGTGTTGCTACATCTGTGTCAGCATTGCATAAATCCTTTCCTTATCAAGTTTCCTCCAAACTTTTGATAAAGGTGTTTCATTCTCACCCTTCCCACGTTTATATGAATCAAGTAAGTTATGAGAGGTTTTTTGGTTAATTTTTAAATTTTCTATGTTTTGTATTATTTTTTAACTTATTTATTATTATTTTAAAATTTCATTCCTACAAATTTAAATTAAAAAACAATTCTTTCCCTCGACCGCCTCCTTGGTATAGTGGTTAACGCGTGAGTGTAGAACCGAGGGGTCCTGGGTTCGATTCCTGGTGGGGACGCACAAAAAAAAAATGTCTCGGTCTGGCAGGACACAGAAGGCTGATCACCTACTTGTCCCTAAAGAAAATCGATCAGTGAAATGGATGTACATCATCTGTCCCATACCCCACTAGGGGACACGGGACTTCACTATATATCTTTCCCTCATTTAATAATACTATAATTGCAGGTTTTGGAGAATGTATTTTTGACTCATACTAGCCCATTTCACTTATCGGGAAAAGCTTTTGAATTGTTAACAGATGTGTTTCTGTTCTATGATTTTTCTGTCACTGGCCTCATTCAAAGTATTAAGGTAATTATTGTGTACATGAGTTAATTATTATTATTTCGTTCCCATCAGTAATATATATCATTGACCAACATGTACTCAATCTTTTTCTTAGCAATATTAAGTTAATTCATATTAAACTAGCTGCGCCCCGCGGTTTCACCCGCGTAAGTCCGTATCCCGTAGGAATATCGGGATAAAAAATAGATGTTGGCCGATTCTCAGACCTACCCAATATGCTTACCAAATTTCAGAGGAATCGGTCAAGCTGTTTCGGAGGAGTTTGGCAACGAAAACTGTGACACGAGAATTTTATATATTAGAAGATATGTAAAGAACATATAAAATGATCACCAATGATTATAAAGTTCTAATAGTGATTTTATGCATGTGTTTTGTGCATTGTGCATTGTGTTTGTTACTCTTTCACGCAAAAACTACTGAAGCGATTGCAATGAAAATTGGTACATAGACAGCTGGATATCTGGAATAACAAATAGGCAATAGGCTTTTTATCCAGATGTTCCTATGGAATGCGGACCTACGCGGGTGAAACCGCGGGGCGCAGCTATTATTTTTTTATAATTCATGGTTACTATTCTTCAGTTTTGGTGTACAATTAAAATTTGAATTATTTAGAGATGTTTGGTGAAAACGGAGTACATGTCATTGAATTGTAGTTTTTATATACATAAGGGAGCGTCCATAAATTACGTGAGAAATTTTTCAGGATTTTTTGACCCCCCCGCCCTCCTTGGTGAGATTTCGTGAGATTTTCCTTAACTCTGTCCCCCCCGTCCCCAAATCTCACGTGAGATTTTTTGAAATATATTTTAACTATGAACCCATTGGAATTAAGAAAGGAAAAGAAAAAATCATCCGTCCGCGGGATTTAAAAGGATAAATAACGAATACTAATATATCAAGGTTTGACATATGTAAATTTTTATAGAATTTTATTTTTTACTTTAACTAAACTTTATTTTCACGGTTTTCTGTTAAAAAAAATACGTGATATTTATTAAAATCCCCCCTCACCCCCAAGTGAGATTTGGAAAGATTTTACTTGACCCCCTCCCTCCCTTAAACACTTCACGTAATTTATGGACGCCCCCTTACTAATATTAATTGCCTATTGTATTTCAGTATTGCATGATGGACCATTACTATGGAGACAATATAAAATCACTTTGTTGTGATAGAGATAGTATAGATGCAGCAGTTGCGAGGTTATCTTCTGAAGATTTAGAAAATATGAGACAGCTTTTATCTTTCCGACCATTTTTAGAGGTGCAAGACTGCCACACTAAGATTGGGCTCTTTGAAGACAATAATTTTTTTAGAGAAGTTATAAGAAAGGAAATGCACAAATTGCATGACTATGTTTATAGTTTTTATTTATGTGTAAGATTGCTTGCATCTTTTCTGAAGGATCTACCAAAAAATATTTTAGGAAAGTCAGTAAGTACAATACACATGTTAACTTATATAATAATTTAGTTAAACTTACCTACCTTTCCTTTAGGTGTTGCTGTATTGAAACAGTTATATTTTTATGTCAGTGTCTTCATAATATAATTTATTTCTTAAGTTAAATAAAAAAATACTTTATGTACTTGAAAACTTTAAGAAAATCTTTAAATTCCAGATACGAGAAATATACGCCAGATGTGCTGTTGAAAATGTAACTGAAACAGAGGGATTCAAAGAATGTATGCAGCTATTAGGTTTTCAATCTCAAGTGAAATTGATAGACAGCATTCAAAATGCTATTAAAATCGTTGGCAATGTTCTGCAATCTATATCGCCAGTAAAACCTTTGCGGTCTACGCCTTCGAAAAATAATCAAGTCAGAATTAGTACCGACTTAGGCGAGGACTTTGTAAAAAGTGTTAGAGTATACCTCATAACATTTCTAAGACAAATTGAAAATGCAAGTAATGAAACGACACAGCCCAGTTGTGATGATGAAATGGAAATTGAGAATGATATGGAAAGTTTGGATCGTAAATCGGGCAATCGTTATAAATTAAAAGAGGTAAGGAATATTTATATATAAATTAAAATCATATTACTTAATCGAAACTCATGTTATTTTAATAATGGAAAGGAATACAATAACATGTTCCATATACAATCAGATTCAGCAGCAATAAAATTCAGAAATATTAATCTCAAAAATTTGTTTCATTACAGAAGCTGCTCAAAGCAACTAGAGTAGATAGAATACAATCAGAATTTGAAATGATACGATCAAGATTTGTTAATTATTTGGAAGAGATGTTTAGAAAAGGTAAAATAATTGAATGAAAGAGTATATAGCTAACAAAAACATAGAAATTACAATTTGTGTGATATTTTATGCTCTTCATCATTCACAATACCAGGGGAATGAATTTTTATATAGGGCTTTATTTAATTTAAAATTAAAATATAAACAGTCAAACAAAGAACTGGCTCCTTTTGTAACAAGATTTCGTAAAAAAATTATAAAATTCTAACAGGTGACACATATTACTCTATCAAGCACTTTTGCTAGTTAAAACCCGCAGGTGTCGTGTATTGACACGATTCCGACTAATTTTAATAACCATGTCATTATAAATGGTCTTAGTAATATTGATTGATTCACATTCGCAAGAACATTTTGGATGAAGAGTAATTTATTTACATGATTTTTATTGCATTTTTTGTTACTATTTTCGTATTTTACAATATCTTCAAAAATACTCTAAGAGATGGTTTTACAACTTTAAAATTGATGTGGATATCATTTTAGAAGTGACAAACATTATATAATTTAATACATTACTATTCAAGTATAGAATGCCGAGGGAAAACATATTTAAACCTATATAATTTTCAGGTCTTCTACCGCCGCACACGCAAACGTTTCATGAAATTTTATTCTTTACCGAAGTGTCAAATGTGAAGAAACAGATTGTTGGCTCACCGCGTGGTGCTCTTCACATGGCGCTCAGTAACCCGGCCTATTATTTACAGGTATGTTAATATCATTGATGTATGATTTAATTACCTAAATAATGATTTAATCTGAGTTATAATCCTAAATGTAGTCTGCAATTTAGTGCAATGCATGGGTCTATGTTGCATAAATTGATTATTATGATTACTGTATATTAAAGTGTTCTATGTGCCATTTACATGTATTATATATTTAACAAATGTTCATTGATTAAAAAAATAATAATATGTAAAAGGTTCAATAATCTTCCATTCTTTAATTTTTTTTAATAAATGGTGTATAAGAATCGACTCATTAATTCGATTACATTGAAACAAAAACAATGTTACCAAAATGTATCTTTTTATAATATTGGGCAACCGAACTGGTTGATCTTAGAACGAAAAGGATATAGAAATGATTAACGGTAATAGATATGTACTGCAAAGGGTGAGAAAAATGATGCTTCTGCTCCCTCCTCCAGCTCCTCCATCCACCGAATTACAGTAGCATTATACTATTTCACGTCGATTTTCTGTGGGGGTATAGTACCTTCCACGAGCTGACCCATTACTCTCCAAGCTTGCTCGAATCCTATAATTAGAATATAATAGAATATGTACCTCTGGATAGAGAATTCTATATTTTTTTTAGTATTGAAGGAAAGATAGATAAAATGTCGATAGGATTTGTACGACTAAAATACTTATTTGTATTTAATCCATTTAAAATATGCAACTTTATGAATAATTATGTTAAATATGTTCATTTTGTCCAAGCTCATGCTCTTTCTAACATTTACATAGTTAATTAATTTATACACGTAAATAACATGTAATATTCCAAGCTTAACATATACTAATTTAAAAATAAATTATACGAGCTTTTATTTCTAATCTAATAACTTTTGAAAGGACCAATTCGATCCACTTTTATTGTTATGAAACTAGGCAATTACACTAAATATAATGTTGTGCCATGCAGGTGGTCTGATGGTGGAGACCAAAGGTGGTGAGATGTAACCCTATATAGCAAACCCATAGATTTTGTTCACCTTAGCTAGATAAAATCGTATAAAAAAAACGAATATTTTTTTTTTATATTTCAGTGTTCCTGTTGTAATTTACCTTCGGTTGAAAGCGTATCCGATACGTTGCCAGATGTGAGCCTTGCTTACAAACTGCACAGGGAGTGTGGAAAACACATAAATCTTTATGATTGGCTGCAAGCCTTTGCCGCTGTGCTTTGCCCCGAAAGCGACGAAGAAAATAGAGCTCAGGATGTTAATATTCAGTAAGTTATAATATCTGTATGTCACAAAAGGGATGTGAATGTTATATTGTTTATTTTATACAATTGCGCGGCGAGGAATTTCGACACTTGGGGCCGTCTGGGATACGGGATTCTAATACTAAAACATTGCTGTCCGTCTGTCTGTCACTGAGTTGTATCTTATGTCCTCATATAGCCGACGAAAAGAGTAAAAAGCGTGTGGCCTATTGTATCTTACATTTTTAAATAGTAATATAAAAATAAATTAAGTAGAGGATGATATCATTGAGTCTCATTTATTTGTATTGCTTTTATTTTTGACTTATTGTATGCATATAAACGAATTGATATTATGCAAAACATAAGAACATAAATAAACCAATAATATCTAGGCAAATAAACATGTTTTTGAAGATCAAATCCTACTATCCTACTAATATTATAAATGCGAAAGTTTGTAAGGATGTGTGTGTGTGTGTGTTTGTTGCTTTTTCACGCAAAAGCTACTGAACCGATTGCAATGAAATTTGGTACGTAGACAGCTGGACAACTGGAATAAAATATAGGATACTTTTTATCCCGATATTCCTACGGGATACGGACTTACGCGGGTGAAACCGGGAGGCGCAGCTAGTAATATTATAAATGCGAAAGTTTGTAAGGATGTGTGTGTGTTTGTTGCTCTTTCACGCAGAAACTACTGAACCGATTGCAATTAAATTTGGTGCGTAGACAATTGGACAACTGGAATAACATATAGGCAACTTTTTATCCCGATATTTCTACAAGATACGGACTTACGCGGGTGAAACCGCGGGGCGCAGCTAGTATGCTATTAAGTGCAGTGCAATTTTTATCTTCATCTTTTTGAATTGAGTATTATAGCATCTGAATGTAATTTATAAACATTTATAATAATGTGAATAAATAGAAACCAAAGATTATGAAGCAAGCTCGAATATACTTCAACCTTTTTTGAGAAGCCGTGCTACTAATTCACTCGCTCGAGTTTAGGTAAAAGTAAAAGTCTGTGTTTATCGTTACCAATATATACACCTTTGAGAAAATTCGAATGTGTAAGTGAAAGTTTAAGATAAAAAAAAATTGGACCACAATGGACGGCTTAATTTTCATTCGTTAATAATGACAGATCTAAGCAATTAATAAATTGTGGTTAGATAAGTGCCCGAAAATCGTGTTATTTATAAAAAATAAAAAAAAAATGCAAAAAATGATGAAAATATATGCAAAAATGTGTATAATCACGTAATAAATTCACATAATACTCTCGAGCGGCTGCGACGCCAAGCGACACGTGCTCTCATTGGGGGAGCGCAGTAAATAACGGGATCGAGTTCGCGCGGTTGATAATATTGTAAAACTAGCTGTGCCCCGCGGTACCCACGTTGTACCTGATGTTATATAGCCAATAGCGTTCCTCAATAAATGGGCTATCTAACACTGAAATAATTTTTCAAATCGGACCAGCAGCTCCTGAGATTAGAACGTCAACCAACAAACAAACTCTTCAGCTTTAAAATATTAGTACAGTTAATAGTTCGTAATAAAATTCTTATTTTTATTTTTATATAAAATGCAATGTGGATATTTTTAAAGATTGGCTGAAGATTAATGAGTATTTTTTAAAGTTTCGTAATAGTGTTCTCAAGGAAGAGATAAAAATAAAATGTTATTTGTCTAGTTGTTAGTATATATGTTTTTAAAATTTTGCGTTTCTTCTTCTATACTTCCTATCGAAGTCAAGCATATTTTCAATACACAAAAGAGCAGTGTCATGTTTGGATGTTAGAGATCTTTTCCACTTTTGAGTGAAACAAGGCCAAACATGGTATGACTATTTATCTAAATAATTCTTAAATTAATATATCATTATTTAGAAAAATGCTCATTCCATATTTATTAAACATAGAAAAAAGTTCAAATTTTTCTTGTCTTCCTCAAAAACGTTGATCACAAATGATTAAAAAAGATAGGGTAGATTTGCGGCCCGGCCTCTTAAAGAGCGGAAGAAATTTTATGCGGTAGCCGATCCGTGTAAGGCATCGCTACGGATATAAGACGCGGGTTTCAAATTACGCCTTTGTATATATATTTCTTTCGTATCTCTTTAAATATAGTTTTATTTCTCTTTTCGAACAGGGTCAGGTTCACGCGGGCGGTGGCCGAGTTGCAGTTCCTTGGGTTCATCAAAACTTCTAAACGAAAGACCGATCATGTAATGCGCCTCACTTGGTGATCTTTGAAAGCTTTTTGTGTGTACTTATTTATTTTTTTATTTTATTAAATTGTGTTCTGCTCACGTGCATTGTTTCATTTCCATCCAAATAACTGTTTTATCTGTCATAACAATTATAAAATCTATCTTGATGAATTATTCATAAATTAATTTTTTAATTTTATAATTATGTAAATTTTGTGCCTGGAGATGTTTATGGTTTGACCTCAACACTGTCCTTCACCACACACTATATACAGTTATGATAGGTAATAAATTTATATGTTAACACATTTAAAAATAATTGCGATAAAAATGTATATGTGAAAGTTAATTACATTTAGATCTATGAAACCAAGCATAAGTAACTTTTTCATGAAATCCAGACTAAACTAAAACGAAGTTAGGTTGTCACACGCACGCAGTAACTGGAAGTGCACACGAGAAAAGCCGCGGGCGAAAAGGTAGTTCATGAACAATTTCAAATAAACAAGATAATGTACAGCTATCATGCCTCATTAAATCTTCTAATACCATTTTCTGAACTTATTGTAAATTACTGTAAAGATTTGTTGATTTTTAACGACAACTGTCTTCGTAGCTAATAAGAAACAAAGCAATGAAAATTAATCTATTGTTCAACAACATTAAACAACGGCAAAACATGAATCCAATTAGCATCAATCTTGCTTGCTATTCACAGGCAGTAGGCATTAAAATGAATTAGGTGTGTAGGTCAATAACTTCTTGAAACGAGACGATAAATGTTTTAGACTTATCATTCGAGCAGACGATTTAAATAATTACATGTCGTGTCAATAGTTGAATAAGTAATTTTCAATGTCTGCTATTTGTTCATACTGTCAAATTACACAACTTTGTTGACACACATTTGTCAACGTACTGTGCTGTAGGTATATGCGAAACGACCTTGAATTATAATTTCACGAAAAAAAGAATGGACCCGACCTCTGGAAAGGTTAAGAGCACATCGCTTTTATTTGCGTCTCTCGGGACAAGTTTTTCTAACATCTCAAATTATGCATAGATGTATGTGTAGTTGATAATTATATTTTATACGTTTTTACCTTTTTTTGACATTTGACCTTTTCAAGTTTTATTGATACCAGATATATTATTAATTCCATAGATATATTGCGGTTAACGCTTTTTGCTGGGATTATTTTAACAGTCTGTAAAAACATGCGGCAAAATACACATTTTTTATGAAAGGAAGGTAATCGAGTAGACACACAAACATAAGTCCTCTTAAGTTTGAATATTGTAGAATAATGCACATTCTGACGTCTTGAAAAATTGTTATTATTGGAAAAATTTACTTCACATATATTTTTACTTTTCTTAAAATTAATTCATTAAATATAAACTTCGAGCCGATCACGCTGCCTTGTGTAAATCTGTGTTGATTTCCAGTCTTACAAACCGCTAACTTTTAAAAAATAAAGTTATTTTATTGGCTATTGTTCCGTTCCTATGAAGAAAGTTACGGAATTATTTAAAATCTAAGATCTCATTTTTCTATTTTAGTATAAACATATTATTGTTTGAATTTATAATATGTGAAACTTACTTTATGTATGGAGGAAGACACCTGTGCCATCACCGACCTTTTAAGCTCTTATGGGTGTCATCGTTAATTTTAGATTATGTACACTATGATTTTTTGTTCTAACGCCAATCAATTAAGATCTAATTTCTCGGATGCAAGCATCCAAAGAGGGGTTACGCATTTCATGTAACTAAATATTTAATTTATATTTAAATACGAATTTTCATCAATCAAGTATAGGAGACCTTTTCATTGGGAATTCCGATAATTTTGGTCCAGGCACATTTTCTAAATAGATAATAAAAAACAAGTAAGCATTTATTACAATGCCAAATCAGATAAATTTTTGGGGGTGGACAGTGGAGGTGGATGATTTTGAGATTTATTGTAATGAGTATTTCTCTTCCCTATAATAATAGATACCTGTTATATTTGTGATATTCTGTTTTCATACTAGTAATTATAGTTTAATTGTTAAAGCCATTTTTCCTACTTTCATTTGATAACCATACAAAAACTATTCACCCTTTTGCGGCCATATTGATAATTCATATACCCTATGTCACTACCACAATTATGATGATTACAAGGATACCTTTGTCAAAATCCGTCCACCAGATTTAAAGATATTATTGAGTAGTGAGCTATATTTAATTTTTTTTTAATTACACAATAAAAGATAATATGAACTGCAGACCTATATTAAGGAAACTTGTATCGTAGGCCTGCAACCCTTCCAGATATCATAAATAGTAAGTACAATTTAAATTAAAATAGCAATTGATATTATTACACACAATACATAAAAATTTTATTTTGTTTATAAAATATAACAATCACGACTTTTGCATTTAAACTATTACAAAATTCATTTCATATTTATATTTTACATTTTTAGTAAGTTTTAGAGTAATAGACATGAGTTGATGATGAGATGATTGATGATGAGTTGCAGGGCGTGCCAAAAAATGGTCATACATATTCATACATATGTTCGAAAGAACATTACACTCTTCAGACGCAGTCGGGTAAAAAAGGGAATATTAACATCTAACATTTTTAATAAAAATACTGATATCCTGATTATGATTAAGCTATTTATACGATACATAGCGCATAAGTTTTTTTAAGGTTTCGCTTAATAGGCCTTGATACGAGTTATTTTTGATAAATATAAAAATACTGCTATGGAAAATTTATGTGCGTCATATCGATGTTTAGTAACAAAATAATAATATACATATTGTAGCTATGCATGTTATAAATATGACATAATAATAAACTTATATTATAATATAGAGGCAAGATTTGTGTGTGTGTAAGTAGATATGTTTGTAATAAAATTATGGAGAATGTTCAACTGTCAGTCTGAACTATTTCAAATACCGCTTGACTTAGTGATAAGTGTAGTGTTGCTGATTGTTTACTTACTACAATTAGCTACTACTTTTCTGGGTTCCAATCCCAGTCTGGTCTCAAAAAAAAAATGGCTCGGTCTGGTAAGACACATAATGCCGATCACCTAATTGTCCACAAGAATCGATCAGTGAAACATATGTGTATAATCTGTCCAATGCCCTATGGGGACACACAGAGAAATTCTTTCGACGTTACAAAGCTGCGTCTTCAGTGAGTGACAAAGGCTAGGCTATATATATATACTAGCTGCACCCGGCAAACGCTGTTCTGCCTTGCTCTTATCAGTTAGGGGTATAAAAAAGCCGATTCTCATAGATACCTGATAAGCACAAAAAATTTCATCAAAATCGGTCAAGCCGTTTCGGAGGAGTATGGCAACGAAAACTGTGACACGAGAATTTTATATATGATGTACCACGGGCTATTACAGGGACAATACCAATGTTTTTTTACCAATGTTGATTAGCGCAACACAGTTTTGTTATGCTGGCTTCTGAGGTCATTTATTACTTACTAGCAAACCCCGCGAACTCCGTTTCGCCACCAGATGGCTTCGTTTTTCCCGCTTTTCTGTTGAAATTTTTCCGGAATTTTCTTTGCTATAAACCTCACGACGCCCAAGACCTTTCCAACGAATGCAAAACCGTGGAAATCGGTTCGTGCGTTCTGGAGTTATAGCGTCAGGAAGGAAAACCCGACTTATTTTTATATAGTAGACTAGCTGCACCCGGCAAACGCTGTTCCGCCTTACTCTTATCATTTAGGGGTATGAAAAATAGATGTTGGCCCATTCTGATAGATACCGGATAAGCACAAAAAATTTCATCAAAATCGGTCAAGCCGTTTCGGAGGAGTATGGCAACGAAAACTGTGACACGAGAATTTTACATATTAGAGATTTGTGTAGATACTATTCTGGACATTGTAAACTTAACATAGGCTAGCTTTTACGGTTAATTTAAACCTTGTTTTTTATTAAATTGATAATTATTGTGTTGTAATTAAATTTGAACTGTTGTTGAATACCTATTCCCTACTAATATTATGAATGGGTAAGTCGCGCTGTCTCATTTTGTTTGAAATTTCCTACAGCGATAATTTGGGATCCAAGCGTATTAATTAAAATCATATAGGATTTTTTTCCGAATATCCTTCGGGAACTATGAGGGACTATCTAAGTCAGTCAAAAAGACAGTCTCAATTTGGACTAGAAGGAGGAAAAAAATGGTACTACAGACGAGCACAAAAAATACAAAATTTATTATTACTACATAATGGAGAGACATTTACATGCTATTACATAAATGTTGGTATGTAATTCTTTGATTTGTAAAGGGCAACTACAAGCATTTATGGCTACTTCTTCTGTATTTTCCGATTGATGCTAAATTGGTTTTCAAGGCCCTTATAAATATGAAGTTACTAAGTTGAATAAATACTTAACTATTTTGAGCAGCAATGGTTAGGCTTTTTTTATTGTAAGCGATGTAGCCGTCTTTTCACTTGGCGCTTCCTTTCATGACACGGTTTTCGGTGAAATGAGATTCTCTGTCAGATTCTTCTGAATGGATTTATTGGACATACGGAGTTTCCCATCGTTGCGACTGCCTATTTCATACATTGGTTAACACGTGAGCATAGAACATAGAGGTTCCTGGCTTCAATTTCCGGTGGGGAGTCACACAAAAAATGTCACCGTCTGGCAGGACAGAGAAGGCTGAAACAGATGTATATCGTTTGCACCATACCCCACTACACCGGACTTCTCTAAGGAGTTTTAATTAAAAGTTTCCACTTATGTGGGAATTAAAATACCCACGTATACCTTTTGTAAAAATTTTATTAATAACAACATATTACAATTTTATTAATAATAACTGAAGATTGAACGTCGAACACGGATACTCCAATCGGTTAAGGAAAACAGCAAGTAAAAGTAAAAGAACTAAAAAGTTCGATACATGAAACATCTGCCAATTGCGAGCCCACACTTGGTGAGCGTGTACCAACTGTAGGTATATGGAGTGTAGTATGTAGTCAGGAATGCTTATAGGAGATCTTCAGTGCAGTGGGAACAAAGGTCCCACCTTTGTTCCCATATAGATTTTTAGGTAATTCATGTGTCATAAAATTTATATGAAACTTGACATGTAATTTGGTATCAATTTATTTTACGACGAAATTCGTCGGACGTGCAAGTATATTAAAGGGGGCGAGGAAAGGCAGGAGGCAATCAAATATACTCACTGGTTTAATAATTCTTAGTGTTAACCTGTTTGTGTGTTACCTACCCTAAGGGAGAGATCCTATACAATAATATACAATGTGTACCTACTTAGCAGGAAGACACAAATTAGAAGTTCGCTATATCAATATTGAAGTCAAATTGCATGCAAAAATGAATTTCGGCCTGTTTATAGATCTTTGTATAGCGTTTCATTGTTGGTGGTCGTCGTCGTAAGAATAATAATTATACAATGGACATAACCAATCATCATCATCATCATCATCATTATCAGCCCATACATGTTTCCACTGCTGGGACGCAGACCTCCTATGAGGGTTTAGGCCATAATCCACCACGTTGGCCAAGTGCGGGTTGGCAGATGTGACATGTCGTCGAACTTTTTTGATTCTTGGACATGCCGGTTTCCTCACGATGTTTTTCTTCGACGTTTTAAGCAGTGGTGATGTTATTCACATGTGTAGATAAATTGAAAAATCTATTAATTTCCTGTACGCTCGCCCGGTCTCGAACCCCGACTTATCGATTTTGAAGTTCTCACCACTGAGCCAACACTGCTTTCCTTTTTATACATAACCAATAATTAATTCGTATTTCTATGTTTTTAATGCCAACTAACAAATTTTCCAAGTGAATCTGGATGAACCATCAAGAACCTAACTCATCCTGAGTTGAGTTCTTAATTTTTAAACATCTGTTTGAAAAATGTAATCCGTTGTTTTTAAAATGGAACCTTTAAAAGTAGGTCCTCTTATATACCTCTCTGTAGGTTTCATTTTTAATGAAAATCGATACGTCGCCGTAATGCAATTCGCCTAATTTTATAAGCCACTAATTTATGATAATATAACTAGCTAAGTATGCATTCAACGTAATATTATTAAGTCATGTGGTTTTATATTGTAAAACATGATAGTTATTATTAGGTCACCCAGGTCATAGGATTGTATCTGAGACATGACCTATAAAACTTGAATTTTA
The DNA here is from genome assembly GCF_012273895.1 of Zerene cesonia. Taxonomy (NCBI): domain Eukaryota; kingdom Metazoa; phylum Arthropoda; class Insecta; order Lepidoptera; family Pieridae; genus Zerene; species Zerene cesonia. The sequence goes on from NC_052114.1 coordinate 5,069,368, forward strand.
CTTAAGAATTTACCTGCCCTCATAAAAGATACCTGCTCGTCTACAAAAACGTATTGATACTTGTTAGGTATATAATAAAAACTGGTCGTATTTTTTAAATGCAATTTGTTGACTAGATGATGTTATATTATATGTTATAGTACTCTTTAAAAATGTCAACTAAGTAAGGATTTATAATTAACTGAAAACAAGGGGATTATTTGATTACTTAGGTGTTTTTCTTCGATACTGCCGAATATCAGTGATTGCGTATTGAAATACAGTCTTCATATTGTTATAAGGAATACATATTTATTAGAAAGGTTTATTTTTTACGTATACAATTACAATCTACACATTTTCTACACCAATGGTACATGAATCAAAGTTTTGTGCCTATGTGCCACACTAGTTTATGTAGAATATAAGATTAATTGAAATAAATTGTAACCATTTTCCTAATAATATACGTGATGGGTACATTAAGTCATTTATAATATTAGTTAACTTCTTCTCTACGGAGTTTGTTTTTTATTTACATTAGGTACCTTAAACCTTATTTATACGTAATTTCAAATTATGAAAGAATAAAAATAAAATTCAATTAGCTCCTGTAAAGAATAATAAGCAACCTCACAACTAAAATCTAAATCAAATAATGTTGGTTAAAAACCTTTGCGTTACAGAAAAAACTTATAAAAATCCTTGGCCCGAAGATGATATTATGAAAAACCATTGAAGATATTACGAATTTGGTGACAAATTATAAAGTAAACAGTCATGAATAAAAGCCTTCGTATCATTGTGTGAATGCGTGTCACATATGTGAGTAACGAGGAACCTATAACAACACTACGAAACACGCACATGCTTGTGATCATACGTAAACGCATCCGGGGAGCCGGATTAAGTCGTATGTTTGCTGCCATTTGACATTACGTTAGACGAAGAAGCCGGGAGAAATGTATAAAAGAATTAGCTCCGAGCGTTTCGGCATCAGTCGCTCACTTGGAAGCTACCATATCAAATCAATTAAAAATGAAACTGGTATGTAGTGTTTATCCCGTGTATTTCAAGTTCTACTAATAGTTATAAGATTAAATAAATATTAATCGAATCAATTAAATATAAAAATGAATTATCCACAGCTCATTGTCGCCCTCGCCTTCGTGGCTCTGGTTGCCGCCGGCCCCGTCGCCGAGATTAAGGAGCCAGTAAAGATCCTCCGCTCCGAATTCAACCAACAACCCGAGGGAGGATACGTTTTCAGGTGAATACTTAGATATTTTTAAACATAATTAACTTTACATCTTCTTATTAAAATGTTCGATTTCTTAATTTTGGAATTCAGATTGCCTGTGGGTCACATATGATAGGTACTATGAGATTGAATTCATATTATACGGTATAAGAAATACCTATCTATATTTTCATACAATTTATAAATATAAATGTTAAATGTCATAAGTAAGTTTAGCATGTACTTGGTTGCTGTTGAGATCATACATACAAAAAATGTTTGAGGCCTTCGATTGTTAAATAAACGTTAGGTATTCTTCATAAAATCATAAATTATCTGGCGTGTAAACGATGACATCACAAGTTTAGTAATAATCATATAAATATTCGTAAGAGTAACGCTTTTATTATAATTTTCAGTTACGAGACCGACGATGGATCCCAACGTAGCGAGACTGGAGACTTGAAGGAAACCCTTGATGAGGAAAACAAGCCCCACCAAGTTGTCGTCGTCCGTGGTTCATTCTCCTATGTGAACAGCGAAGGCAAAGTGGAAACCATCAACTACTACGCTGACGAAACCGGTTTCCACGCTGAGGGTGACTCCATCCCCAAATCTCCCGTTGCCAGGAGATAAACGCTTTACGACTGAATGATCTATAATATAGGCTGTACAGTTCTGCCATAGTTTATGTAGCGAGGCATCCGCTATATAATGTCGCTTAAAGATGCCTACTGCCATATTTTGTACATTTTTACTGTTGATATACGTTTGTATAGAAATACACGTTGAAGTATAATTATTTAGTTGTTTCTTTTCCTGCTTTAAACCTTTATTGCTTAATAACAATTAAAAACATATTGATGTATAAAAAATCTGTATCACGCTATGACCCGGGGATATGACCAAACAAAAATATTAAAATATCTTTTACACCCATGCATACAAATGTTTTAGAGTTTATCACAAATTTAATTATTTATTAAAACACGTTAATAATTATTAGATACTACTCCAGTATAATGAAAAAATTATATTTTTATTTATATAATTATCAGATAGATTTCAACTGACGATTCGATTTGACACTTGTTTTTATTTATTATGATTTATTTATTTGAATACTTTATTGTACTGCTAACGAAATAAAAAAAACAAAAACAAAACTTATACGAAAACAAATAAGAAGATACAGTACAGAAGGCGGCCTTATCACTTATAAGTGATCTCTACCAGGCAAGTAACTGAAAGATTCTTGAACTTAACAACGTAACTTATAAGTAGATAAAAAGTATACGCAATTATGACAAATAAAACAACTACATTTTTTTTCCTTTGGATAAATCCAATCGTGATGTATTTTCTGTTGTTAATTCTATACTATCTTCTTATTGTATTATAATAATTAAATTTATTATATAATATAATAGTACCTGGATGACCGAGCTTTGCTCGGTATTTTTTTTTGTTTTTTTTTGTAAATTGTGTTTTAAAAACTTAATTATTCGCCAAAAAATAGTATTATTATTCGCCAATAGTCATAATAAATTGGGACTACTCAAACGCCTCCTATTTGTTAAAAAAGTAAGTTTAAGTCGATAAAACACGAATATGACATTTTCTAAAAAAGATTCCTAGCTAGATCGATTTATCGCCCCCGAAACCCCCTGTATACTAAATTTCATGAAAATCGTTGGTGCCGATTTCAATTATATATATATGTATATATACAAGAATTGCTCGTTTAAAGATGTAAGATAATAATAAAAATTAAATTTATATCCAATAATCCACTAAACTATTTACCTTCGGTTATGAAAAAAACGATTGTACCACACATTTTTTCGGATATTTTTATATATTATACTTACATATGTAATATGATAAAATGTGGATAATATAGACTTTTGCCTTCGATTTACTCAATGATTTTGTACCAGTCTTATGCTCACGTATTATCAGTTTAATAAACACATAGCCAGGATAAAATCATGGGTTAATAGAATCTACAGATTTTTCATAGATAATATACCTATGTATTGTAGTACCACTTTTCAGCTTTCTTCTGATGAATTCATCTGCGTTGTGATAAGCGGTGAATGGCATAAAAAATAATCTTACAGAAGAACCTTGTTAAAATATACATGCCAGCGATGATTACAATATATTTTAAAGTAGTTGACTAATGATTACGGAATTTATTTTATACCGAAACTATGATGCGATGTCCAAACTGATATTAATTACTCAGATATTATTAATATATTATTTGTAAAAGAATAACCAACACCTTATTCTTAAAGGTAAAAGGTCAATACATTGAGTAAAGAATATTATTGGCATAGTAATAAATATATATGAATTATGAATACCTACATCATATTAATTTATGCGACTCATTGTTTGAGATATTGAATACGAACCTTACCTATTTAATATTGAATATTATAGTTCTTTAACGAAATGTTAAATAAAACATGTATTACATATGTTAATTGATAAAAATTAGGTGCATATACTCAGGGACAAACATAATTATGCGGTATAATTTGTATATATTGTGATAATAAATAAAATAGCAATGGTTTCACCCTATAAATGTTAGGTGGTACGTGAGTGACGCTCAAACCCTTTTTGAGGGTACGGGGTATGGCCATGGAAGAAGTTTTCTGTTTCTGTGCTGTGTTACGTGTTATTACGAATTAGACCCATACAATTAAACACAGGTCGTCAGGTTTTTGTTTCTTCAATAAATTGTACTTAAATAAGCTTAATAGACGGATTGTATTATGCACATTATGACTTGAATTAAGACAAATAGAAGGTTATGAATATTTTTTTGCTTTAAGAACAGCCACTTTATTAAACACAAAACAAAATGATTTCGATGGCGCCAATAAAACTGCGCCTGGCGCCATATTTAAATAAATATTTTCCTTCTTAAAGGTATTTAAAGGAGGTAAGTAATTTAAAT
>NC_052114.1:5074560-5109946 GCF_012273895.1 Zerene cesonia
TGAGGAATGCTCCACATGTAATTTTCTTACGCGAATCTTTGGACTTTCTCGGTGTTTCCGAACCTTCAAGAAAAGAGTCTGTTATTCTATTATCTTCTATCTATAAGATAATAATATATTAAGAAGACACTAACATTAAACCACCAATGTAATGTATAGTGATTATTAATGGGAGATAGAGACCATTTAACATCAGGAACAAAGATCCTCTACTTGCTATACTGTAAAATGTTCTATGTAATATTAAAATGGAAATGGACCACATTATTGCGAAAAGTGAAGCGAGTAACGAATACCCATATCTGTAAACAGGACACTAGTTTCCGACTTGAAGAGGCGTATTCGCATAAAAAAAACGTTTTTTGGGAAGAACACACAGACTTATATAGTGAACATGTTTGTATGGGAACGAAGAGTCGGATTAAGAGGCGAATAACGTACCTGAATTTGTATATGCACCATAAGTGTTAATTGTAATCTTTAGGCAAATTTATTTTTAAATAAAATGAAGCATAGATGCTAATTTAATTTTTAACCGACTTCTCAAAATGAAAAGCAGGAGATTAGATGTTCGTCTGCATGTATTTTTTTTGTGTTTGTTACACCACAACTTCATCAATTATAATATAAGATGTTTTTATCTAGTTCGAAAGAGTATACACTAAAGGTGGTCCCATTACTATCAAGTCAGGATCTGATAGTGAAAAATCGAAGAAAAAGTAACTAATTCACAGTGAAGTTAAATCTTAGAAGAGAGTGACCATGACCCACTTTCCAGTGTCCGATTAGGCTAAAGTTTACATTTGTATGTAACTTTATATAAATATATTAATCTTGTATTATTGAATTTATCTTATGATGGATGGACTGTGGAGTCAGGAAGTGGAAAACGGGATTCCTCAACGGCGAAGAGCAAAGACACGAAATTTTGTAAATGGATTAACAGTAAGATTTCCTGTAATAAACTCCATTGTGACATTACTGCTGCCCCTAGGTTTGACTCCCAGTGAGAGAACTCTTCCACGGTTAACAGCAAAGAAAAGCACATGAAGTCGATGCCAGCCAAGTCAAAGATTGATATTACCTCCTTACTTCATAGTATTACAATATACATAGAGGAGTACTTACATATATACATGAATGGGTATAGCTTTAGTTATTATATTTATTTATTTTTCGCTTTTGAGTGATTTTCAAGTCGGTACATTTTTTTTTAATAATTTATTCCTTTTATCTTCGACATATTACCATCTTATGCATAAAGAATGAATTGGACGTTTTGTCTACAGTTTATTAAATATTTTTCGTGACATATATGCAGTGAATATTTACTATCATATACGTGTGTTTATTTACCTACGATACGGTTAACAATCACAATGCTATTGCAAATAATTATAATTTTGTTTTTAATATGACAAATCATCAAATATTAATAAGATAGAATAATCAAAATTAATAAGTCAATGTGAAAAAATTATTGTAACTACGCTTCTTATGTAGAATGTAACGATTTATGTTTTTCTAAGCACATAACATATTACTAAAACAATTATTATTAAAAAAAAACATTAATTACGCAGCATTGCTTTAAATGTAACAAATCCTTGATCAAATTATACAGATTAATAAAAAAAAAAACTAAAGAAAATATTTGGCACGAATACCGACTAAGTAAGGCACCCCAAGCTCTATATATGTTTAAATGCGAAGAGTCATATGATACAACCCATTATTGTAAAACACACAATAGAAAAATTATTTAATACATTTAAATGAAATTTGTCTGACTCTTTACGCCTTTAACATAAGACGAGCAAAGAGGCGTAAATTAATAAAAGCTTTTAAGAATGTAAAACAATATTTATTAGCCTAATTCGTGTTGAAGCGTGCTCGACTCCCACATGTAAAATTAAGGACTTCATTGCATTTTGTGCACTACTTAAGCTTCTTTTAATATTAATGTGCAATATTTTATATGCAAACTAGGGAAAAAAACTTAAATCTGAAAAGGAGAACTAAATTATTTTGTGGTCCTGAAAATATAATTGTATATGCGATGCGATGCGAATACAGTACCGTCTTTACCATAAGGGCACAAGGGGCCAGTGCCCAGGGCCCCCTTCCTCAGAGGGCCCCGAAGGGCCGACAATTTCTCTCACATTTAATCTCAAAATACTCATTACACTTTTCTCAATGCCCGAATATCGTTTATTTTTAGATTTATTCGAATCAATATATTTATATGAATTTGAGTGACATCAAGCCTACAGGGTCTCGGTTGTGTGCGGTATATAGACACGGTAGCTTCTACCTTAATTTAAACTTAGTGCGCTTTTTGGCTGTACTAAAGGGCTGTTTTTGGTCTGATATAACTTACCAGACAATTACTTGAGTTTATAAATTTTATAATCTAGAGTATATAATGTCTATTTTCAACTTACATATCATTTGATTTTTTATTCAGTTATTCGGTAATTTAAAAGTATTTCTGAACGCATCCTACCTAATTTACTAAGAATACTATCTAGCGATCATCCATGCAAACCGCTACAATGCCAAATTCAAGCGACCATAAAAAATGTCGACTTTGTCTATGGTTGGGCCCCGGATAAATTATGAAAAACTTTCAGTCGAAACTTTTTACCTAAAGTTATTACTCAATATATCACTTATTTTCACAGAAGTGTCGTGATTTAATTTTGTTTAATGGAATTTGGGTAAAATTAATAGAACTATTGATTTGTTCGTTTAAATATTATTTCATTATGTCGAAAAGAACATATCTAAGCGGTTCACAAAAGAGAAAAAAAATTTTAGCTCAAAAAGAAATCACGGAAAAACCTTCAAAATCATTAATTATATTAGATTAGATTACCCATAATAAAGCAGATCACAGTAAAAAAATGTATTTCACTTTCTTTACATTCCAAAAGGGCCCCAAATTCTTGTGTGCCCAAGGGCCCCAGCACAGTCTAAGACGGCCCTGTGCGAATATAATTAAGGCATATTACAGATTATGACGTATATTATACCCTAGTTATCCGTATTTGTAATTTTTACCGGAAATTATGTTTTGCTTGATTGATTTTGTAAGCTGAGAGAAGACTTTCCACAATATATATTTCAACACACATATTCCTTCTCTTTAATACAGTAAAGATAAAATAAATCATATTTTATTAAAGAAAGATATATTACAATGCATTAAATTTTAAAATAGCAGAGCAGACTTACCTTTATCATGTACGTGGGGGGTAGCTTTAGAGGGTGAAATTCGAAATATACATCAAATAACACAATATAGGTGCTACATATTATAATATTAATCTATTAATGGTTATTGATATGCTAGTAAGACTAGTATTGACAAATAGGTGAATAATATCGTAGCAACAACTTTTACCAAAGTCATAACATGCAGAATAAATCAAGCTGTTCAATTTTCACCTGATTTATTACTATAATTATTTGAACGTTAAAAAGGAAAAATTGACTGAAATCCTTCTAATATTATAAACGCGTTTGTAAATATGGATATATTGGTGTTTGCTACTCTTTCACGCGTAAGCAGCTAATCGTATTTCTATGAAATTTGGTGCCGATAGAGATTACAGTCTGGATTAGCACATAGGCTACTTGGTACATTCATGCCGCGGGTTACAGCAAGTACGAAATAAAGAAAAAATACTAGACCAACAACAAAATGTTGAAAACGGTTGTTAAGTTGTAGAAAATACAAGGTTTAGGTTACTTAAGTGTTTGGATATATGGGTCGCGGATGTATACTGAGCAACTCCCGTGACCCCTTCAATAAAGCGGCTCGACGGAACACAGTGGGGTTTTAGTCGGTAGGAATCCGACATGATCCACAGGTCCTTTTCCCAGTGGCCGTGTGTATCTATTTAAGATTTCCCCACTACAAAAAAAGTGTATGGATATACACATAAACAACTTGACTTCGAGACAAAATTGGGCAACTAAAGTTACTAAAATTGAAGAATTTCTGGAGCTAGTGATCACATCGGTTAGTTTAAAAAGACAATTATAAAACATCAATGTAAATTTCGTACTAAAAAATAAAACAATGCGTACAAAATTTAAAGTAGCCTTCTGTAATTATGTAATTAAATTGACATTTAGATCTTTATCTATCATGTTTAAGTGCCGAAATTAATGAGAACAAATGTTTTGACCTTCTTTAATTAGATTAATTCAACATCTGCAATTGTTTTATGGTGGTTTTATCAAATGTGTCTTGAAAAGCTATTTTTATAAGTACAAATACTCGCTGTTTTTATGCTAGTACTTAAAATATATATCTTATATTAATGGCAATTAACTTAAGGTAACTTTAAGAAAGCAGTGGTGGCTCAGTGGTGAGAACCTCAGACTTCAAAATCGATAAGTCGGGGTTCGAGACCGGACGAGCGTGCAGGAAATGAATTGATTTTTCAATTTATCTGCACATGTGGATAACATCACCACTGCATTAAACGGTAAAGGAAAACATCGTGAGGAAACCGGCATGTCCAAGAATTAAAAGTTCGACGACATGTGACATCTCCCAACCCGCACTTCGCCCTCGTGGTGGATTAGAGAGATAGCAGTGGGAACATGTATGGGCTGATGATGATGAACTTTAAGTAAAGTGTGCCTTTATTAAGTTATATCCTCATTTTTATCATAGACTAGTATATTCATTTTTAATACGGACGATTTTACTCGCATCGTTATCAAGTAGATTGTTAAGAAGTAAATATTTTTATAATTCAATAAAACGACTAGTTACTAAATAATATTCATTTAAAGAACCTCTAAATTATGATATTTACGAAAAATGATAATGGTAATGAGATCATTTGCTGGTCATAAAATCTCTGCTAACCCGCGACAAATAGACTCAAATAAGTACATATCAAACAAAGCACGGTAATTTTTAAGTCGGGGGCTAGTAATTTAATACTGTTTAAAAATATTCTTCTAAGCGATCCCATTTTCTTCTAAGCGGAAAAAATCTAAATTTCTCTAATATTTTAATATGGAAGATATTGCATTTATAAATAGTGTTATTACCATTTCTTTCTACATAATAGGTAGACTTAGTATTTGAAGCAATTTAACTAATCGTTACATTTAGCTCTTATGAAATAAAACGTTCTTACCTATTTGCTTCTAGGTGCAGTATAAATGTATCTTTATATGGAGTAAGAATGGAAAATTATTCCAATAATAACGATCGTTTTATTTCTTCTCGTACCACTTAAATCAATTTCAGGTGTAAATTTGGCATGCTATTTGTAAATTGTGCCTTAACCCACGATCAGCAAATTTGAGATAAATGAAGATAATAACAAATGATTAGTAAAAGGGATGTGAGTTAGCGTCACGTTTGAGTAATATTATAGTAAAAAATATCAGCTTCAAGATACATTGTAAATATAAATGGAATATCCAAATCCCACAGCAACAGAAGCAAAGTGAACATAACAACAGCAGTCGGCTCCAAATAACGTTCTTAAAAAGGTAATTTTAATGTAATTATTATTTACTAGCTCATAATCTCAGAAATGGTTACGCATTGTTACAATTCAAATATGGTTATTATTTCACGCGGATTATAAAGTTTTTCCGCCTACAATAATTAATTCGAATTAGTATGCGTTTGCATGTATATTATTCAAATTTATAAGATTATCAAATTATTTTTCTTCAATAATTAAGGATTTTCAAGGCAGGTATTATGAAAAAGGCTGTACTTGTGTTGTGCTAACAGGATTACTAGAAGTTTTAGGATCAATAGATATAAAAAGTGGTTTCATGGATACTATTTAAGTTACCAAATTATTAAATCATTAGGTGTTCTTGTGTTAATTATGCGATGATGAAGTGAATGTGATTTTATTCTAGATGTTTCGATCAATAATCATTTGCGCGTTATGTTATCAAGCGGTAGCAAGCGTACCCCTCCCTGTGGCCACAACTTCAGCTGCGCCAATTACAACTATTGGAAAAATATCTCCAGAGATCAATCCTTATGTCGCTGGGCTAAATAACGCATATCCAGGATACAATGGGTATAGGAGCCCTTATTACAACCCAGCTAGCGCAACTGCTCCCATTTTGAGCTATACTAATAATCGTGCTATTGATGGAAGTTATTCATACAGGTAAGTATTTTATTCACACCAAGCAGAAAATTTATATCATTTCTGATAAATATCATCATTTCACAGTTGGATTTATTAATGTTTCTTATAATGGCATCAATTGTAGTACCCATATGTTAGACAATTCTAAACTAAATACATATTTTAATGAACAGTTTTGCTACTGGTGATGGAAAACAAGCACAAGAAAGTGGATTCTTAAAAGATGCATATATTGACAATACTGGATCCCCTCAAGGAACACAGGTATGCTTCCGAATTCTTATATATTATTGCAATAAATATATTACGTCATGTAAATTTTGTGTTTTATCTTATAAATTACCGAGGAACTATACTTTTTTACTGCTTTAATTATATTATAATAAAGTGATTTAATGACAAACCACAGCCATAATCAAGCAATTGTATAATTCTTAAATATTTCAGGTCGTTGAAGGTAGCTATGCGTACACCTCACCAGAAGGTATTCCAATTCAATTGAGCTACGTTGCTGATGAAAATGGTATGGATTACATAAAACAATTAATATAATTACTGCTAGATAAACTTACAGATGAAAAAAAAAACACAAAAATGCTCCTGTATAGAATTGTTAATAAAACAGATAGTATAAAATGTAGACTTTATGTGTAATATCTGTTCTTGTGTAAAATAATTCTCTTCTACAAAAAAAGTTACCACTCCAGATTCGAAAACGGGACCAAATGACTACAATTTCAAACAGAATTACAGTGGAATTTAGAACCTCCTTTGAATTTGGACACGATAGTTTATTAAGTGTGTTCATAAATTCATTTATAATCAATCTATATCTATATATGTATATAAAGTAAAGTCGTTTAAGTGACACCACTTATAACTATTATAGTTGTCGGATTTGTCTCCCCTTGAAATAGGCCAGGAGGAGGAGCAGTTAGTTATGTATAAAAGTAATCATTTTTTACTTCACCAGGATTCAGAACGGCCGGAGTGCATATACCCGCGGACGGAAGAGTGTCATCCGCCTTTTCACCAGCAGCCTACAATAATGGAGACATTTACGATCCCCGCTACAATGGCTATAATCCAATCAACTATCGTAATCCTTACAATAATCAATATAATCCCCTCAGGGCCTATGATCCTAGATATAATCAATACAATCCATTTGCAGGAAACCTCGCTAACGGATATAAAAAATCTGTGTAATTCTTAAAAGCAACTTCTGGTTGTTGTCATATATATGTGGATTTAATAAAGATGATGATAAACTTTTTATTGTACTAATGATTTGATTATTTCAATTCTTGTTTATTTAACATCGTAATCTCTAGATACATCTGCACTGTATTGTTTTTAGTGGTATTCAATTATAATAGATTAAAATCTTAATATATTTTTGGAAGCTGCTCAATAGGAGTATTAAAAAACGATTGTGATAAAACTTTTTATATTAAGTAGTCGTTCAGCGTGGAATCTAATCAATTATTGTACAATGATTAATAATTACAACAAGCATAATTAGTAACACAATCTCAAGTGGGAAGGAAGATCATAAAAAAAATGGCTCCAGGCTAATAAATGTCCAAGATCAATATTTTATTGCCGAGTATGAAGGCTTGATGAGGCAAGATCAATAAATATTTCTTTTAAAAAAACCTTGTTGAAGTATGTCACACGCTTGTCTTGCGACTGGTTTGCAGTGATGCACCTTAAAGCGGTTTTTTGTATTCATAATTTCGCTTTATCGCCCATATACCAAGAATCACATTGCTATGTATAATGTTACATAGTAGAAAAGCTAAGGACCATTATCCTTATATATGCCATATCATCTCTCATAATTGTATTCAGACTTTTAAAAAAATTAAATAATTAAGATTTTTAAATTCATATGGGAAAAATATCGATCAAATAAAGTATTATACATAAACAAGCTACGCCCCGCGGTTTCACCCGTGTAAGTCTGTATCCCGTAGGAACATCGGGATAAAAAGTTGCCTATGTATTATTCCAGTTGTTCAGCTACCTACGTGCTAAATTTCATAGCAATATTTTTAGTAGTTTTTGCGTAAAAGAGTTACAAACATACACATACATATACATTCATCCTCATTAACTTTTGCATTTATAATATTAGTAGGATAGGCTAGGATAATCTAGTAACATAGCAAACTTATTAATTCATAGAAATAATAAATAATTTCGTTGGTATTTCTACATATATTATAGTTTTAAGAGCAAAGCAAGTTTTATTATTACAACGAAAATTTTGTTTAAATCATTGAAAAGGAAACATGCATATTAAATTTTCACTTTTTGTTTTCCTGCTACAGTGTGTAGTATTGTCATTATTTTATGATGTGTCGACAGCATCTATGAAGCTTACATTGCTTAAAAATAAGATTGAATATGCAATGTCAATCATACAGTGACTGGTTTCATATTCAACTGCCATGCTGCACGTAGAATCTCGATAAGGGACGCCCCTCGGTACCCATTCTTTGTCAACAGCCGACCGTAAAATATGAATTTTGCATACGTGGCAGACTGTAATTGCCACAAAAGTTTCATATAAATACGAGGGTTAATCTCATGTGCATCATTCTCCTTCCTGCATTTTGTGTGCATTCAAGTATAGCAATCGGATATTCTAAAATCGCCATGAAATCTTTTGTAAGTACCTACACATGATTAAATTTTCTTCTTCATTAGAGCGCGTTTGTAGAATTAAAATATTTATTCGTCATTGCTGAACAGTCTCTATACTTTTATTTATTTTTCAATACATAATATAATCTATGGTATTCCCATACTAAGCTATCGAACATATAACAGTTAGGAAAGCGCAGATTTTACACATTGTAAAGCTTTTTAGTTCAATGTGTTGTTATTATTACCTTTTTCAACGACTGTTTTGTCCCAATCATTTTGAATTACATAATATTAGTAGAGTTTTAATTTTTACACACTTCACTGCTGCTGTAAACTCTATGAAGTTATTTGTAATTAACCGACTTCAAAAATAGTATGAATGTAATATTGTCAGATTGGAGTTTTTGAATACTATAAAGCTTCTTAAGAAATTAGGCACAGCCTAATTTCATAATTGCATAATTACACATACATATGTTTGTTAACTTTGGGCCTGTTTAACCACGCATAACTCAAAGAATACAAATTGGATTGAAATGATTTCGTTTTAAATGTGTTAAGTAAACTACAACTTATAAATCGTCGTCGAAGTATCATTAAAATTAATTCAGTTGAAATAAAATTGTAGTTTTAGAAATAGAGAGCTAAACATATAGCCTTCACAAAGAAAACAGCGTTGCAACGGCTTCCAAATCGTTTGCAATCGGTTTAATTTTGGAAATTGCTACTTATTTTACAATTTTTATTTCTATTCAACAATTAAGTTTAGAATTTGTCTATATATGTGTTATTTTTATCAAATTTTATAATAATTAATCAATTATCATTATTTAATCGCAGCGATAAACGTACAATTTCATACTCATTCGTGATTATTTTGTAGTTCATTTTAACGTTGGGGATTTGCCTGGTAGCTGCTGACGTCAACAACTTTCAACCCTACTACATACAACAACAACAAGCCTATACAACAGAAACAATACCGATTGTACGACAGGAACAAGTTATTAATCCCGATGGATCTTATAGATGGAAGTAAGTAAATAAAAAAAAAAAATCACTGTCACCAAAAAGAATATATATCTCTCTCTATATACACGTATAAAAGCCAATTTATCGAAGTATACCGATATCTTGGTAGACATTGTACGAGAAAATGTTTGCTAATATTAAAATTCTTCATAACTCTATTGGAGATAATTTTTGCAGTTGAATTATAAGATAATAATAAGCATCACACAATACGTTAGTTACTTTATAAATGTACTAGCTGCGCCCCGCGGTTTCACCCGCGTAAGTCCATATCCCGGAGTAATATAATATAATATATCCAGCTGTTTACGTACCAAATTTCATTGCAATCGGTGCAGTAGTTTTTGTGTGAAAGAGCAACAAATACACACACATCCTTACAAAGTTTCGCATTTATAATATTATAGTAGGATTAGAAATATTTCGGTCAAAAAAGCTTTCATTGTCTAACCACAATGAGAAAGCTCTATGTGTTTTTTTTTAATAAAATGAAAAAAAAAATTGCTAAAGACAATTAAATATCAACGAACATAAGCGAAACAATATTTAATGTAAATATTGATTGGTCCTGTTGAGTTTAATAGTATATTATGTATTTTGTTATGCAATTTGATGTTACCTTTTAAATATTAATCGTTAAAGAAATAATTAACAATTTTACGCCCACGAGACCTTCGACCACACCTAGTAATCAGTTCATGTTACTATATTTAAACGATGATGAGTTTTGGTTTATCGTCAAATATTATCTAAAAGATTGTAAAACTTGTTTAATTGTTTTGTTACCAACAAGTAGGTAGCTTTAGATCGTCTGACTAAAGTTCAGTGGTCATGCCATCTTTACAGATGAGTTGTTAACAATTTAGTTTTATACATATCTTATTTTCAATAGAAATTATAAAACTATTTTACTAAAATAAGAAGCTTAATCGTAAAAATCTAAATATGTATGGTAAAGATGATAGAAACAATTTAGTATTGTGATAATAAAATTAGGTTCTTAGAGTAATTAAAGAAGCAATCAATACAATCAACGGGATGTAAAAACTTCTATATCTACGCGCTACATAATGTATAAATGATATTTTTTTTTTGTACTATTATGATGAAAGATTATGCACATTATTAATTATACTTGTTTGTAATTAATAGGTTTATTGTATGTACTATACTTTAAGTATTAAATTGATTTTTAGTTACGAAACGGGCAATGGAATTGCAGCTGAGGAAGCGGGTTCTATAAAGAACCAGGGCATTCCCGAACAAGAGTCCCTGTCAGCACAAGGACAATATCAATATACTGCACCTGATGGACAAGTAAATATATAATTTATTATTGGCTTGTACCAAAATGACTTTTAACTTAACAGATTATTTTAGAGCTATATTTGGATAACCTCATTGCTAGACACGTAACATGTAACACGTAGCGCGGTGTAGAAAACGGAATGAAGGATTCAAATTATTCTCAACTATTCATCAACAACAATCAACAAGTCATGTTGTTAATTACAAGTTATTGTATTCATGGGCGTAATCAGAGGACAGGGGTTCAACCCCACATTACTTTTTTATTTATTTAGTATGTACTGTTTCATTGTTCCATAAATTACTCGCCTAATTATTTGCTTGTGTTTTTATCTGTATATATTTATTATATGTCTAATATTATTCTTATAAACAAGACCCCCCGCAACTAAAATCTGAATACAACCGAGATTTAATTCAGTAATTTTCAATATCTGTTCGCTTTTAATTCTATAGACGCCTTATACATAAATAGTAAGTTTTGTATTAGACTTTATGAATAAAGAATATTGTTAGGCGCAATTTTTCTTGATTTGTAAGCGACAATACCGGCTACAAACTATATATTATACCTAATAATACGTAATTTAAGTCAGTTTTCGCTATCAATGTCGGCTAGTCATTGTTCTAAGTAGTATTGTGCTACTGCGCTTTCTGTTCTGTGTTGTGTGTGTTCTGTGTGTTCTATGTCTGTATAAAATTAATTGAAAGTCGTTTCAGGTTCAACATTTAAAAACAGAGCATTTAAATTTTCCATAAGTATTTTATATAACTAGCTATATGATATAATTATAGTATGAGGATGTGGAGTCATGAAAGAGATTTTATAATTGGTTAATAATGTAATTTTCCAGATAATAAAATTGCAATACGTTGCTGATGAAAATGGGTTCCAACCGCGTGGTGCTCATTTACCTACATCGCCTCCTATCCCTGAAGATATACAAAAGGCTTTGGATTACCTCGCCACTGCACCTACTCCGGCGGCAGAACTCAACCGAATAAAAGTTTAAGAGTTTATCTTTGCTATTTTGGTCATTATAATAATGCACCAGAAAATGAGGCTCATTCTCTATGATACAATATTATATATGTATATTTATATGTGATGAACTGTAGTTCTGTAGATGTTAAATTATTAATTATACAATATAATTAATATTAATTTCCATATTTATTGATTTTAAATGTATTTTCTATGTAAAATAGTAATTAAATATGACTAGAATGAAATGTACAACATCATATCAGTTTTATTTACATCGCTTGTTTATAACCTTTACAAAAGTTGTGGTCTAGCGGTTTATGATTTCGACTTTGATCAAAGGTCACGAGTTTATATTCGAAATATGATTTTTAAATATTCTCTACCTCATTACAACTGTTGTTAAAGTAAACGAAAACACATGACGTCTAATAACATAAACGAAAACACACAGATCAGGATAAAACAAAAGACTGATAACTATGAACCGATGTTGTAAAATGTTCTATAAGGTTTTTAATACTTTCATTAACACTTTACCTAAACTTTATTTGTAAAAAAATTATAATGTGTTAGTTTGACATCGACTTAGATTCAAGGTTCGCAGTTCTCAGTGCGTGTAATTTCAGTACATTTCTTCTGAAATTATATTATTGCGGTGTGATATATATCCTAAACGTATTTATTGTAAGGCAAGAAAATATAGAGAGTACGAGTAACGTTGGATAATTTAATCTGCAGAATTTGATTTATACTAAGTGAGACTATAAATACTCATTTCTAGCTCCTGATGAAAATCAGCATGATCAGATCAGCAATATTCATGAACACTTACAGAGGGCTTCTGCTAATGCCCGGTTTTAATCAGTAAGGGATAAGGAGAGTTTCGTTGAAGGGATTCGAGGAATGAACTGGGAAGGGAGAGGGATAGGATACCGGCTCTGTAAACAACATTGCTTTATAAGCATCCACCTAAACTTAAGTTATTAGGAGAAGGTAGAGAGAGATAATTATTATATAATTATAATAATTTCCTTGAAGTAACACAATACAAAGAAAAGCCGTATAATGCGGAGGTGTTGATGAATCTGTAAGTATAAGTTCGTCAAGAGCCGACCCGAGTTACTCAATAACCAGTCGGTTCACTTTCCCCGTCCGCGTGTCAAGGTCGCCAGACTATCACATTGCCATAAACTTCACATATCTACTTATTACATCTTCATATGCAGTGATTCATGGAAAATGATTAATTTTTAAATAGCCGATGCGTTGGGGCAAGTTGTAGCAATATGAAAGATAATAATAATAATTTACCGTCAGTTCTCCCAAGCGGCATTTAATCAGTTAAGGCTTGTGATTAAATACGAAGAATAGTTGTTATTAAGCAATAGCGTAAATGGTAATTCTGTCTACATTTATTTCGTAAAAATACCCAGACGCGTATAGTGTATTGCTGCACCGGAACCACTGTTTGTCTTTTTACATATTTACTTTCACAATATCCTAGTGAAGGAGTTCTATTATATAATAAAATCGATATGCGTGAAATGCCGTTTTGACAGGTTAGAGTAATGATGAGTTATATCATTTTTGGTCATGTTGATCTTTGAAATAATATAGTATAGGTGCCGGTATAGTAAATAAATTCGATTGTTTTTAAGATCTCTTTTGCACAAATTAGATTTAATGATAAATTTCTAAACTATGAATAGAAAACTTTGTCATCATCAGCCCATACATATTTCCAATGCTGGGACACAGGCCTATGAGCGTAATAGAAAACTTCAGGAGTTCAGAATTTTCCTTTTGTTGCTTCCACAAACATTGTATACCGTTTGTTTCTGTAGTTTATTTATGTTCATGGATCAAAAAAAAACCAATACACACTTAAATGTTAAAAAATGTAGTGAAGTATTTAATTCACACGTTGTCATAAGATTTATTGGAGAATCTGCAAAATATCATATTGCGAAAATTTACATGAAAGCGCTTACAAGAAGATAGCAAGCAATGTTTAGCATTCAGTAGTGTATTTATTAGGGTTCTGTGGCTAAATATCATTGAAAATGTATATAATAATATAATAAGTTTAGCTTTACATGTAATTATAATAATTAAAATGGACATTTTTTATGTAAATTTAAATTTATGTTTATTGGAACATACACCATAAATTGTATTGTTTAATAACAAGATATTCTTTCCACTTATCTACTACATAATATTATTATAGTAATTAATCTATTGTAAGAGATATAAAACAGATTCTACGGAGTTCAATATGAGTTGCTACTAAATACCAATGCATTATTATAAAGCGGAAATAAATCATACGAATGTCTAGATAGTTATCAGTTATCATTTGACATGATCAAATGGTTGAGAAGAATACTGAATACAATATAGTTCCGTTTAAATTGCACATATACAAGATTATCTGGGTGCACTATGGCAGAATAAATAATCTATACTAAATAGTATATAAAGTTAGAGTTCGTTTTTTTTGCTTCAATGTCTGATTTAATTCTATATTTTATGAAAAACGTGCTTACAAGCTTTGAATTTGTTCGAAATTGATTTTGTATATTCCAAAATTGAAAAATACTTTTATCAAATTTTTATTTCAAGGTTTACAATTATTTCATTCATATGAATAAATTTTTTGTGTGATTTTGTGACTTCAAAATAACGGCTTTTAAAGAGAACTCTCACTAAATGTAAGACGAGATTGAGACAAGCGTGAGACGAATTGGCATGGAGTAACTTATTATTCCAGGACAATGACAATCTATTAAAACGAGAAGCCAACAATAAGAGATGGAATTTCATAGGAAGTGAATTGTTCATTGTTAATCATAGAAAAGAAATCAAGAAATTGGAACGAGATTCGGTCTCCAGTTTAAATATTACCATGGTCATAAATCATGGTCCACTTCCGAAAGATAAATGGTATCGCAACGAAAATCGCCCCGAGACAATCTCTAAACTAAAACAGCCTACAGATTTTTACATAACATTTATGAAATCTTTTGTTGTTAGAATACCTATTCATAAGAATGAATATTATATTACATAATAGCGCATTCATCGATACATATGCGATTGGATCTTGCCATTGTATCTTTATATTTAATTTCGTAATCTCTCTATGCAGACATTATTCCAAATGACGCCTTTATTTGTAGTTGCATAAGTTTATAAATAATTCATTTTAATTTTATTTATAACTGGCAAAAAGCGTTTCTCTAGTTTCTTTAGCGTTTGCGAAGTTTTCTTTCTAAATTTAATTTTTCAAATTTTTAGTGGATTCAATAATATATTCATGACTGGTCGACATGAATAAAAATGCCATGTCAATACCTAAACTTAAAAGTTTTCATGTAAAGGTCTTCAATTAGAAGAAGGAGTAGAAAGATTTTTGTAATCAAATAGACAGGACTGAATTTATTTTATTAACCTCATACGCTAAAATGTCCATATCACAGATGTGGGTGCTGTTGTGGTATTATAGCTTAAAAAGAAGTACCGGATTGCTTTAGTTATGGGTTTATAAATGGAAAGTATTATTTGTCCTTTTTTTCAGTCTAAAGGTCACACCTTATCAAAAGTTAATGGATTAACTTTGTACTAACATACATCTTTCAGGTATACAATTCCGAGTTTGAATTAAAGTCAACAACTATTTGAAAGTCTTTACACCCTACAATTACTTAAATAAACGTGATAATTTTTACGCCTAGATCAAAATCACTTTAATGGATTATGTGTTTAGCGTGTGCTGCGAAACTGCATTATGTCTTTCATGTAAACATCTGTGCTTGCGTTAAGGTCAATACTGAACAAATGGAAAAGCCGTTAGCTTTGTTGACAGCCGTTACGTAGCGCCACCACGTTGACATATTCGATTCGAGGTAATGCATCTACTGTTTACTTATTTCATAGATTTTGCGACATCGCAATGAATTACGAAATTAGGAATGCCGGGAGGTGGACAAATGGGGCTCTATAAATACTCAAATTATCAGGACATGACAGCATCAGTCGATACATTGTTCAGCCTTAAATCACATTTCGACAACCAGTCATACCGACAATGAAGTCTGTTGTAAGTGTTCATTTGTGATGGTCCGTTTAAAGCTTAACATGTGTGATGAGCAGTGAAAAGATTCATTAATTTAAAATAAAGCTAATAAAAAAAGTGTTTCTAAAATAACAGTTGTATAAAGAGTGATTAAAGTGCAAATTAAAAGTGTTAATGTGTATGTTATTTTTCAGGTATTTTTCGCCTTGTTTGTCGGTGTCGCGATCGCCGCTCCTCAGGCCCCTACCGAACCTATTCCAATTTTGCGCCAAGATAGCCAGATAAATGGTGATGGATCTTATCAGTATTCCTTCGAAACCGGCAATGGAATCAGCGCTGATCAAAAAGGTGATTTGAAGAAGGTTGGCGATGTCGAAGCTTTGGAAGTGCAAGGTCAATTCCAGTATCCTGGTGAAAATGGAAACATTCAGTTGACGTACACCGCTGATGAGAACGGTTACCAGCCCCAGGGTGACCATCTCCCCACAGCTCCCCCAGTACCTGAAGCTATCCAGAGGGCTCTCGAATACCTCGCCACTGCCCCCCCTCAAAAAGAAAGCTCATAAAATTTTAATTATTATTAAAACTTAGTTTCCAACCATTATAATAGAAATGTATTTATACGTTTTACGAGATAGAAGTGTACCACTTAGTAATTTAAATATATTTTTTTTATTTTTGTAGTTGAAATAAACCAATTTATTATAATGTGTCTTGTTAATTCTGTTATATTATTGCGCTGTCAAATAATCACACTGTTTAATTCTTGTAGAAGTTATTTTGTTAATTCTTAATTTTTATAATAAGTCTACAAGCATGGGATGTCGCGCAGGCAAATTCAACCGAAAGAGTAAAAGAAATTAATAGAAAATGAAAAAATATACATAGTACGTTACCTTAGAATAATGTATTGTACACTTTCAAACATATAGAGAAGTTGGTTAAAAAAATCGCATCTTACCTTAGAAGGTAAGGTAATATGCGTTAATTTTATTGTAACTTATACACTTCATTTTGATGAGAGTAATTTTAATATTCATTTTCCGTTTATTGTTCGTGAGCCTTGTGCAATAAAGTAACAAGAAATCGTGACTACACGATTACTATTTTTTGAAAGAAGTGATAAAGTAAAAGTTATGTATGAAGCACGATTTAAAAAATGCCAAATTTAAATTGTGAAGAAAGATCGATGTCATCATCATATATGTAAGAATCCAAGGAATCACAGTATTCGCTAGAATTCGCTAATATTCATAGTATTCGCTAGAAAAGCTTTCTTGCAAAAAAAAAAACTTTTATTTTCGTATACTTTCTATTCGCAGTGCTGCTCTTGTGGACTTAAATTTTTACGTTGTGGATTTTTGAAGAAGATATAGTATGAGGTTTTTGAAGATTTACATGCGTAGGTACATCACGTCAAGTTTCACATAAATTTTGTAATCATCTGAAAAGACAACCTGTACCTACAACTTTGGCATCGAACTTTCTTTCATTAGACTAGTGCTTTGCCGAAAATCGAGAAAGTTTTCGCACTTTAAGCCTCCCCTGCTCCCACTTCCCTACTTCTGATTAACCGTAATTTCTTTGTCTCCCAATTTTGTTATATTTCCTTTCCTCTTCCGAATGGTTTAATTTGATTGGATTGATTCTACTTGTAATTGTAATGTAAACTAAGTTGACACACAATCCTATTTAAACAAAAAAAGTATTATGGATATAATGGTGCCTTGTATGCCAAGTCTTAAATCTAAACAACATTATCTATAATAGCAGTTGAGGAAGAGGAACTAGAGAAAAAAATAAAGATTGAAGAATACTACAAGTTATATGGAGTCCTACAGCTTACTGGTCTGGCTTATTTATATTGATCGCGTTTGTGGTTCAATATTTCGATATTTATGACTTATGTCGTAATATGGTGTGTTTCAAAATAATTTTGTATATTACTAGTATTATCTATAACCAGTTTTATTATATATTTAATTAAGACAAAATAAAAAAACATCGAGCCGTATGTACTCCCTGTTTGCGATGTAATACATTTCATTACAATAAGATTTTAGCAAATAACTAGTGACTTTTAGACCAAGCATAAGGTAAAATAATTTCATGCTTAATTCGTGAACCGTTGAACCAATAGAACATTTTTTTGCTCACTATATTTTTGTTAGACTTCCATGATATATGAAAATTAATGATAACTTATAGATAACATGTTTCCATGTTTTTGATATCATCTATTTAAACAATAAAGTTAATATTACTTCGGATCGCATATAACAGCAATATTCAGTTTTGCTCCTGGCAATTTAAAAAAAGAGCAATGATTATTTATAAAAGCATATTACTGTATTATTATTGATATTCCGTAGAAAAAGTGTTTGCAGGTCAATCCATAGAAATACACTGTAAATAAAAATCAATAGTGGAATTTTCCGAATCGGTTGATAACATTATTATGACACCATATACCTACTTTTGAATGAATGCTCAGTCAATTGGTAATTAAAAAGTGGTATAAATCCGTGTCGAGACACAAGCTTTCAAAAGAATGTGGCATAATTTCTTAATGTCGTTTGTTTTTCATCCATATTTTATATCATAATTGTGTAATTATTGTTAGGCATCCAATTTATTGTAAAAATATTCGCATCATCAATTCTACTAACCGCACAATATTACGCTTGCGCATTGTTTTTGGTTATGGTATTCCCACATATTTGTAAATTTGTCGAATCAAGAATGAAAACAATTCAATTATTGTTATGACTTAGACGGAATATCCTTCAGATGAATCTTTATAGACCATGGGTTTTGGGAATTTATTCCTTAATATAATAAAAACGAATAATTTCGCTTTGTAGTAGTTCTATCATATTTTTAAATTAGTATGTATTTCCTACTATAGATACAGTTAATATTGTTATTGCTCAGAAAGCGTTCATTTCATGCTGAAACTACTGAACGGATTTTGATGAAATTTGGTATACAGGTAGTGTATGAGCTGATTTGGGTGAAAGGATACTTTTTATCCCAATTAAATGCTCCCCTGAGATGAAACAGGAATCTTGATATCCGGGCGTAGCCGGGACCAGAGTTTAGTATATTAATAAAAATAAATCAAATCAATCCTTGTTAATGGCGCATGAAGAATAAAATCGTTATAAATAATGATTATTATCTAAGATTTAAGTAAGGTTATACAGTTAAAACTAAGTATTATTTGATAGAGGTTTAATGACTGTCGGCAATTCTTTGAATAAGCAGAAATGTTTTTTTTAATCGTTTACCGACTGTTGTATGTTTGTTTCTTCCAAATGTTTCCATGAAGCTATAATATAGCTAAGCTCTGAATTTACCTATAAAGACAATGTTTCTTTGATGTGCTTCCGACTTATACGAATGATAATAAAAAATACAGTAGTTATCTTACAATAGCTGCGTCCCGCGGTTTCACCCGCGTAAGTCGTATCCCATAGGAATATCGGGATAAAAAGTTGCCTATGTGTTATTCTAGTTGTCCAGCTATATACGTACCATACTTAATTGAGTACCAAACATGCATACATACATCCATCCATACGTACAAACTTTTGCGTTTATAATATTAGTAGGATGATTTAGATACACCTTACCTTCCTGTAAGAGGATAATTTTTAAGAAATGATGAAACTAGAACAAATTCTTAATGTAATATTTTCTTGTGTTTGATCTTACGCGAGTATTTTACATTTATAAATTAAAGACTTTTTAACGGATTTTCTCCGCGACCACGCTCGCTGTAAAGTGTTCGAAATATGGGGTTAATAATATAATAAATAAATCGCGTTTAAAATCCGTTAAAAAGTCTTTAATTTCTTAATGTAAGTTACAGCTCAGTATTATATATTTTTATCATATACCATAGCTATTTTTGGGTATTTACCGTCAATTAATCATTTATTTCTTAAGGCGTAATAAGTTTACATATTGACTTCGTATTTTTATTTTTCGTAAATGATGCGTATGGATTGTGTGTGCCAATCATAAATGTCAGAATTGACGATTTGCCTTCAACGGTGCACACAGTGCTGGCGTGTTCCTCCTATTGCTGCTGGCCTTATAATATTTCAATAATTACCTTGACGTTCAAGAATAGAATGATTGCATATAACGATTAATGATTATGGCAGATACAAAATAGTTTGTTGCGTTTGATATAATTACTCAATAAAAACCTGATGGCACTTTGACTCGCATAGGTTTTCTTGTTAAGTAGATAGATTTTGTAATTTGCTTTTTTGTGAGACGTGGCTGTGTGTGTCTATAATATTACGCTGTAGTACATTATATAAATGCAGTGACATTGTTGGTAATTTTAAGATTCTTCTACGCTGATTGGACAGTTTATTGTTTCGGTAATGCATAATAATACAAGTTTATATAATCGTATTAGGTAATGAAAAAGCAATTCAGCATATCATGTCGCATGCAATTTCTATTTTCAGCATCTTGTCCTTCCTTTTATAGACAAAGTACACAAAGAACCATTTATATTTACCAACGTTTAAGTGCTCATTAACACCTATTGCCTTTGTTGATTGATAGCATCTGAAATCGATGAAACTGCATTGAACCGACCTAAGCAGTATTTGTAATAGTAAAACTACTACAAGTAAAACTTTTTCCATATTCAGAACATAATTTGTATTTGGATCTAAAATTGAAGTTGTTCCTCGTATTGGCTATGGCTATTCCTCGGCTTATTGAACCGATAGAAACTAAACAATGTGGTTTAAATTATTGTGACTTCAATTAAGTAGAAACGGCATTAAAATCTTAAAATGAAATGACATAATATGACTTTTTCGTCTTCAATAAACACTTCACTATGAACTTTAAAGTGTAGTGTGTTCAATCGTAAACAATAATGCTAAAGCTGGCGAGAAGTTGAAATACAAACACTTTTGTTTAGATTTCAAATGTGGTGGTTATAGGTCACTTTGAAAGTTCAATAAAGGCGTTTGTTTGCAGATTACATTATCGAATGCAAATTTCTATATTTGCATCATCCTTTTCCACACAATTAATGCGTTTGCTATGTGTTAAACTATTTATGTTTATATCATGATATTTGGACCGTACATTCAAACTAAGACTTACTTTTAATGTTATTATATGTAAAAGTCATGTAATTTTAAGAACTTACTCACATATATAATAAATACCAAGTATGTAACATATAAAAAGCTGTATATCGACATGTAAATTAAGGCTATACTTATTATTAGTGATTAAAAATTCAATAAGACATGTTATCAATGCAGATATTTAAATTTTTCATTTACTTTATACCTAGAAAATGAATTTTTTAGACGTCATATCAACATTATATATAAAAATATTTATACTCTATATAAAATTACTTATACAATATTATTTTATTTAGTTAAATAACATTTTGTGGAAAAATAATGGCAATTAATAATCGTGTTTCCTTATTTTTAAATGAATACTAGCTGACTGGCAAACTGGTAACTTATCGCTTAGACAATTATATAGTTTACCACTTGTTCTCAAATCTTCCCAATATTAATATGAAATAGCGTAAAAATAGCTGTTTCCGAGAAGTATGGTAACTAACGCTGTGACGCGAAAAAAAGCTCATTTGCTTAACTATATACCTGATGCCTGATTAAATATTTGATTCCTAATTATGAAATCAAAATGCATTTTATAATTGGATTTATGATAATAACATATGCACACTTTTAAACTAATATATTATATCGAACGGTAGTAGTTAAAGTTTATGTTAACTTTTAAATATCAATCTAATAAATGTGCAGGTATGTCCGTTCATAATTCCATCGAATTTATTCTGACGAAGCATGTGGTGCAATACCACCCAGAGGTGGTAGGTGGCACGGGTCTCCACCCGTATATATACTCCGATATACTACGTTAGATCAACATTGTCTAGTGCCTTCACCGACATTTCATTACAAACATGAAAACCATTGTAAGTGTCAGTGCTTAGTTTTGCTTGGTATCAGTGACCTTTTGATTACGTTGTGACCTATTGGCAAAGCGAGAAGCTATGGAAAAAATTGTAATCATTATTAATGTGCTGCGAGTGTAATTGACTGGATATACTTTAATAGTTCACGGATTTTGAGACTTCTTTTTAGTCAAGGAATTTTTTTGGGAAAAAATCATTTTATAACACAAAAATATTGCTTTTTTGGTGTGGTAAAGAATTAAAAAGGTGTTAATTTTATTTCAGATTGCATTATCTCTTTTGGCGGTCGCTCTCGCCGCTCCTCAAGGACAAGAGCCTATCGCCATCCTCCGTCAGGACAGCAACATCAACCCGGATGGTTCATTCCAGTACTCCTACGAAACCGCCAACGGCATCTCTGCTAATACCAACGGTGCCTTGAGAAACATTGGTGCTGAAGAGCCTGCCCTCCAAATTCAAGGGGATGTGAGCTATACTAGCGACGATGGTACCCCCATCCAGCTGACCTACACGGCCGATGAGAACGGTTTCCAACCACAGGGCGCCCACTTACCCACCCCTCCCCCAGTCCCGGCTGACATCCAACGCGCTCTCGCCTATCTTGCAACAGCTCCACCCCAACCACAACAATAAACTCCCTACTTCCTAGTTAGTAAAAGTGATGTCAACGGAGGGATTTTACAATCAGTAATGTTGCCCTAGTATTTTGAAGTGATATATTTAATAACTTTGTATATAATAATGACTTTTTATACTGTTTAATGTAAATACTTTTGTACAAAAAACTTTTTTATTTTGCTCCTTTCCTTTTGTAGTCTGAGAAGCCTATCAGTATCAGTCGTTAGCTCCATCTAGCGTCATACTAAGGAAGCAGTACCAATAAAAGGAAATTAAAATTCAATATAAGATTCACAAAAATAAGCATAAATTTATCACGACTTCTTAGTTTAGATAGCCAACCTTAGATGGCATTGCTAGTTTAGTTAATCTCATCAAATATTTTATAATTTTTCTGCAATTTGATAAATTGAGGGAAACATATTTTATTAATAATATCACAGTTTTTGAACTTGTATAAGAATTTTTCTACTAATCAAAAATATAATAATACAAATGTATATTATATACAGATACTAATAAACAATATATATATGCATATTGTATATATTTCAAGTAACTTGTAACATTCATAGTAGCCGAAATAAAATAATATTTCCAGTTTTTAAAAGTGATGACCATTTCGGTCACGATATTGGGAAAACAAAGAAAAGGAATGCACCGATCTACCAATTATTATAAAACACAATAAATTAATAGGTGCATATACATTCGAAAATAGAATAACTTGATTTATTTGCGCGCTTAAATTATATTGCAACAAATATGAATCATACATCGGTTCATAGAAAATGACATAGAGACTCCACAAAAGCACAAGATTCGCGACTGCACATAATATTCTTCGACCCGCTGACCTCTTTGGAGGTGGTAATAATAGTCGTTGACATTTAAACGGAACTAGTTTTAGAGGCCTGCGGGCGCTTCTGCCGCCACGACAGACAATATTTTCTAGTTTTGCAGATTTATGATTTGATCGTATAATAGATCATACCTTACATAACAATTTATTTCAAATATTTGCACTAGTCTAGACACAAAAAGACTTCAGGTCCGCATCATAAAATTTGACCGAAATATGCTCCCTCTACCTGTACTTTCGAATACCGAAATCGAAAGACAGTTATTTTAATTATTGTTAAGAATTACGCAAAGGCCTTTTATCTTAGTCTATTTGCAGGAATTTACTTATATTCCCTTATATAATTACATATAGGTCTTATTTAAACTGGAGATAAACAATCAAAAGACCTGTCACATAAGTTAGACGATAATATTTATTAAATGGGAGGGACTCGGGCATGGTTCGTCTTCGAATTCGGCTTAGAAACAAACCTCACACTGGGGAAGTACTACAACCCACAGTAGATCGGCGTGAAATAGAAGCATATAAATGCTATTTTGTACGATGAGTGGGAGAGCCGGAGGCCGTAAACTTTTCCACACCTTTCTCAGTACATTCCATTAATCACATCAAAAATCCTTTCTTCATCGTCATCTCGTTATCTGAGACCCTATCCCTGCAAACGTTCATGGGCAGTGGTGATCGTTTAGTATAAGTCAAACCACCAATTCTGTTGCTTGCTTTGTCATAGTAAATAATCCATCATTCATTATTATATATTTTTTGTTTTTAAACATTGAAGATAGGATTTTTTAATTATTCATAAATCGAAGGTCTATTGATTCGACCACAATCATTCATCTATGAATAATTTCATTGCCCTTAACTGCTTTATGTGTAAATTAAAACAAATTTAAATCATTTTCCGTGATGATATCAAAGCTATTAAAACTGTTATACCTATACATAACTGTTATTTTTTGCTGTTAAAGATATATTATATTGCTTACAAAATTTGTATATAAAAATTAGACGTTTACCGCAACGTGAAGACGCATCCTTGACACACTACACAAGTATTTACCTAGCAATATGTGTGTGGGTGCATATTGTCTTTACAAAACATTTTAACAGAAGTATGAATATTTATATCATATTTCAATAATCTTCTATATCATTTTTGTTGCGCTTAGTGAGGTTCATCTAATGTCTGTACAAATAAAGAAAGAGGAAGTGTGCTTGTTATCTGATATTGCAAAACAATTAATATAGCATCTGAAAATAAAGTATTTAAAAGAATTTATATTAGTTCCGGCTTATCTTCTAAATTATTAATAAGTTTGACTAAATAAACTCGCATAACGTGGAGGAAAACGAAAGTGATAAACGTTTGAGACAAAACATAATGTATTGCATTCAGACGGCCGGCATGTCTCGAGAAAAATATGAAGCTTTTTTATTATTAATTTGAAGGTAAACGAGCATAAACTTCACGTGATGAGATCATAATGTGACATTCTCACACAAAGTAATTGGAAACATTGGCCCGTAGTTCCTAATGCACATTGGTACAGAAGTTACAGTATAAATAATTATTTACAAGAAATAACTTTTAAAATGTCTTCGAATTGAAATAGAGCTAGACCAAATTTTAACCCTCGGAAGGCATCACTTGACAATTAAAAAATGATATCATCGAAATCGATTCACAAAGTCGAGAATTCTGGGTTTCAAACACCAAAAAAATGTATCCCTCCTTCTTTTTTACGTTGGTTGAAAAAGAGGAACTTTAATGAAGTTCCACCAGTTTCCTGTCCTATTTTTACTTGAGCATTTAATTTGAATCAACTGTAGCTGTTCATTCATTTTGAATACTAACTTGTTCATATTTTGATTCGAATAGTTCACTAACTATACTCATTAATTAGTAGTTATTCATTTCAGAAAAATATACTTTGGATTATTTTTAAATTAATAATAATGAACAAAAAAAAGAGGCTTAGCGCATAAGTTTGAGCATAATATTTATTTAATGAAAAAGTCGAACACGCTTCGGAAGGCATTAAGCCACCTCATACTGGGGAATACACTCTCCCGAGAAGGGTTGTTTTCATATATTTATTATTGTATCTTAATAAAAAAATAATAAGGTACATTAGCATGTGGCACTTTGAAATGTATCGTTATATTTTTATTTACGCCATTTACATAGCAAACAAAATGTTAAATATAAAATTGACTTAGTAACCTACACATCAAAGATTTATGATCTTCAAACAAGGATGAGATAAATTATTTAGATCAATTTTAATTAAGTACATTTACATTTTTCTGCCGTTTATTATTAAAACATTTGGAATACCAGTTTTTAATATATTTTTTTAGGTAAAAGTCTATTGTTGGGTTTAAAAAATGCCGCCTTTGTAAAATATGATATCACTTTTTGCTATTCATTTAAATAATATTTCGAATATTATCCCCTGAGATGTTAATAGTAGCAGAATTAACGTTTATTAAAATAAGCCGGTAAATGTATAAGGGGCATAAATTTTTGTTCTGAGTAGTATGACTTCTTGTGTTTTAAGCAGAGACTGATATGTATAAAGGTTTGAATTCTGTAATGCCACCTACAAGGAAAAATATTAACAGACAACATAGGTAAAATAACAAAAGGAGGTTTTAAATTCTGATTCGGCATCTGAACCGATGAATAGTTATGTTTAGCCTTTGGGGAACTTTGTGCAAAAACAAATGAGGATACAATACACCCTGTATTGTATACATTGTGTACATTGTATCATGTGCTGATGCGATGTATTTGAAAAATTGTTATAAATGGTTTTGAGCCTGAACATGGTTTCGATAATTTATTTTCGATTAGATTATATCTTTAACTATATATTTTGAATCCGTTTTAGCGTTTTTCATGCTAAATATGCCTAAAGAATCTTTATAAAATATGTCACTGGTTTTTATTTCTTTATATTACGAACTGCTTTGATGACGGGGTAAGTTAATACACACGTTGGATTTTTTTTTAAAAGAAACAGAAAAACAGTACAGGGTTTGATCAAAAATTTATATTCAATCGCTAGTTGAATGTTTGTTAAACGGAAAATAACGCTAGATTTCATAGATACCAAACAAGGCAGCTCAGTGTCAGAAACAAGAATCGACAAATTGTTACAACTAGCCACTTTTATACTTTGGACCAGCTCACACCGGGGAAGTACCAAACCCCACAGAAAACTTTTTCCATTCCTTCTTCCTCTTGACAATCCTTTACTACCTTTGGGAATGTTTATGGGCCATGGGGAGCGCTAACCATCAGACGAAACACTAGGTCCATTGCCCGCTATAACAAAAAATGCCCCCCTCGCTTTCCTACTTTAATTGCATAAATCGATAGGGTCTGGACAATAGAATCGGGGATGGATGGATTACATATCCAACACCCGGTGCAGCTGGCCCGTTAACGGGTAGCCACCAAGGAGGGCGCGGACGTATACTAACCAGCTCCCGTGACCCCTTCACTAAAGCGGCTTGACGGAACATAGTGGGGCTTTAGTCGGTAGGAATCCGACTACGGCTCCTTTCTCCAGGGGCTGTGAGTATAGATTTTCCCACGAAAAGAAGGGTCAAAGGGTCAATTATAAGAATGACCTCTTCCACTATAAGGCAAATGTGGTTACTATACAATCATCATCAATACAAGGAGGAATATTAAAAACACAAAATTTTATACCATTAATCAGCAATTTCAATTGTAAAAGTAAAATGTAAAAATGAACATATTAGTTACATGTTACACGTAGTTAACTTGATAAGAAAATTAAATTAGACAAATTATTACATGTCACATCATAACATCTATATTTATACTCACATTAATCTTTCTATGAATTAATAGCTAATGCGTGGGATGAAATTGACACTCTGCGCAAAATAGATCGTGACATTTTTAAAACATCAAAATCGTATCAAACAAGTTTTTGATTTATTTGTGTTTACGTTCTACTCCCGGAAACCGTTTGATATGATAAGTACAAAGATTGCTGTAAAATTAATTATACTGTGAGATTATGTGACAATGTCTAATGCTAATGCTTAAATTCTTAAATTGTCGTTAATCAAATATATAATGCGTTTGGAATATTGTAGGTATTCCTTGATTTATAGTATTCATTCCATTATCCTTTCAGAGGATTTCATTAAACTCGGCGTAGTATACAGTATACACTCCTCATAAATAAAAACAAATAATTGTCAAATGACTGATCAAATAAGACATGTTTTTGTATTTGATACAGATAAGTCAAGGATTTTATAAATTAAAATTTTTAATTCTTGAAGAATATCTGGTCACGGGGGTCGCGCGACAAGTAGCTACAGATTATTATGATCTAATATTATTTAAATGAGTATACCAGAAAGCAGCTTTACTTCAAACTATTCGTTATTAGTATACACAGCGAAGACACGTATTAGCTTATCTCGCAGATTAAATTTCATATTGAATAGGATCTATAAGAGTTTATCCATTAAGTTGCAATAAATAGGTGATATTATTGCGAAGTTGTCTTGTCGGACGTTGTGATTCAGTTCAAAACAAATAAGACACCAAGTTTATTACACGTTACTAATGTCTCATCCTCGACTCATAGCATTTAATACGAGCATGGACGTTATTACGATACTTTATGAAATACAAAGCTTTTTGAAAGTAAAACCACTCCAAGTAAATAATATCAAATACTCTGATGATAAATTTGAATGCGATAAAGGTCAAATTAAAACCCAAGATTATAAAGTAGTAAATAAGACAGAAGAAACCCCTAAAACCACCCCCTTTT
Organism: Zerene cesonia; assembly: GCF_012273895.1. Taxonomy (NCBI): domain Eukaryota; kingdom Metazoa; phylum Arthropoda; class Insecta; order Lepidoptera; family Pieridae; genus Zerene; species Zerene cesonia. The sequence goes on from NC_052114.1 coordinate 5,103,090, forward strand.
TTCAATATAAACGTTATTTATAAATTGAAATTTTTAAAATGACCTAGAAAACACGATTTGTCCAAGAAATATTAATTAGGATATAACAAAATTCATACCTTTTTTACTAAAAATATGTTCATTTTGATGGTTTACGATTTCATGCATAATAAAGTAATAACGATATTAAGATAGTTATAAATAGTATTACGGGTCAATAGATAATTAAGATTAGCTTCATCATGTCTCATAAATATTTGAACGTGTGAACATCGAAGACTTAACAACAAAAACGAGACATAGCAAAAAATAAAATAAAGCTATGAAGCACCGTTGTCTCCATCAATGATTCAAACAGGTGCTTATCTTTTACTCGTTATAAAATTAAGAGTATCCTTTTTTATCTTACTATACTTTATAGGTGTAATATAATTTTGCTTAGTACAAAAAAACAGATAACGTTAGTCAACGATTTATTTCACATTTTCTAATTTATGACCGGAAATGTAAATACTCAATACAATATTTCCTAAAATACTAATCTTTGTAGATATATTTATTGGAAAGTACCCCGTGTCGGACAATAGAGCGTTTAACAGTTTTTCCTATTCTCAAAATAAAGCCGCACAGAAAATATTGTTTTATGTATTAATTTCTTGCATGCAAAGAATATGCGCTTCGTCTTTTTTACTTTTGATTTCAAATTGCTTGTTCAAAATTGATACATAATGGACACAAAAATCTAAGTAACTATTTTGAACTAGTTTCTTAAAACCAGTTTTGTAAAATGAGTAGATATATACAATATATGTCTTTGTTCCTAATTAGAGTTTACCATTTCTCGTCATCTCCTGTTCAAGTTGTTCTAATAACCTACTCTAATAATATAAAGCTGAAGAGTATGTTTGTTTGAACGCGCTAATCTCAAGAACTAAACCGTTTTGAAAAATGCTTTCAGTTTTAGATAGCCCATTTCTTGAGGAAGGCTATATACGTACTACGGTCGAAGCCGGGGCGGACCGCTAGTATAATATAATAAAGATAAGCGAAATAAACACGAAAGATAATTTCTTTACAAATAAACGAGATGTATATTCTACAACAAAAGTAAAATCAGATAACTTTTTTAGGAACGCATTACGAATACTTACTTATTTTAAGATTTCTATTAATTGATTCTATTAAGGGCAAACCCAAAGCTTTGGAAAATTAGATAGCTTAAGAAAAATGGTCTTTCTTTATTTTTATTTTGTTTTTTATAAATATACATGCATACATGGGCACTTTGAATATGAATGAATTATTTATGTAATCTTCTGGAATAATTAGTCGGCAAGTATTTTATTCATGCATACATTTGATTTACGGCCAAGTTAGAATATAGATATAAATATATTTGCTATATACATATAGCAGCTGAATACTCCATTTATGTCAACTAACCCATAAAATACATAATAAATTTTGGCAATGATTTTTAACTGGACTAGTTTAACCTGTTTTTGAAACTAACAAATAAATTACATATGAGTATGTTTCATCCTAGCAAGGTATAAAATATTTATTTTATATTAATATAAGAATAGGCCGCCCACGTTTTCCCGTTAGAAAATGAGAAAAATACGTCGATTTATTTTTTTTTAAGACACTTTTTAAGTCATTAGATAAACTCATATTAATTTTTTTTATACTGTATAAACTGTTAATTTTATTTTAAAATTTACTTTTAAAACATAATTTTTTATCTAGAATAAATGAAAATGCGTTCTGGACTTATGCTAATAAAATATTATATGGGTAAACTTCTATGTTTTGATACATTAGATTAATTGAACATTTAGTTCAGGTAAGGTTAAGTGGAATTTCCAAATTTTCATAGGGATGGCACATAAATAGGTTAGTAATAGTCATCATTAAAACAAGTTCTATTAAAATATTGGATGTTTATGCTAAGTTCATCATTAATATTGGTATGTGATATATTTTCAATTAATTAATATGGACACATTAATAAAAATTATGTGCCTTAAATGATATTTAAAACTATGTTATAAATTTGTTACTAAAATATGCACAAGGAAGTTTACAAGGTAATATATATCGTGTTTATTACAAGATGGCTCACACACTCCACCCTATTGGAGCCGGGGCGAATAAAATTTAACTAATAAAAAAGTTATTTTTCCATCCAACGACTTTCACAATCCTATATATACAATTATATATATCACAAATATCACATGGGCTGGTAAGCCTTTGTATGCAGTCTGTCTGACGTCAATTACTTTATAATACTCCCCTTATTCAGGGTATCCTGATATATAGAATACTTTTATTAGCTTAAACAAGAAGATAAGGCGAAAAGGCCAGAGAATACGTCTTTGTAATTCCCAATACTCTCCGTCATGGTATGAATCTAAAATAGCCATAGGATGCAGTTAGTGATTCTCAATAAACGAAATTGATATAAAGTTGGGTGGACATAACCACACAAACATCGAAAAGCTTCCAAAAATCGGGGTAGTTTTTAACTTCAACATAGTATTGATGGATATGATTATGGAGGGAAGATCAAAGTTAAAAAATATTAAACAAGTATTTTACAAGCAATAATTAATATTAATGCTAAAACTGTTTACTAATATTAAAATAGTATTTCGTGCCGCTTCAAAGAACTTTGTTTTTGTACTTTTAATTTATTGCGTGTTAATTTATGCCGCATAATGCATTTAGCGACAAATACGGATGCGATTGGAATTGGAGCAAATTTATGTAAATGTCATATTGATTTCATTTCATATGTATTAATAAGAGGGATTGAATAAGATACATTATCATTAAATTACCATTTACTTAATATGATGGTGTCATCGATAATAATAAAGTATTTTCTATTGGTTTGTGGTCAGTGCTCAACATTCGATTGAAATTTATCGATAGACCATTGCAAATAACGTTGAAAATGTAATACCAAAATTATACCAGAATCGTCTTATTTCAATCCAATTGGCATAGGTAGAGATGAAAATAATTGCTTTCAAAAGTGAAAGGACAAAAATAATTTGCGAATTTTCCGACGTTGGTTTGTGGGAATGGGGAGGTATATAGGTAGAAAACCAGTTTTCTCGTTTTAAGTGCTGAAAAAAGTCGTTGTAGATATTTTATAGATTCGTGAACCTTCGTAAATACTGAAAATTGCATTTATGAATTCAGATATAAATTATGTTACATTAAGATTAAGAAAAACGCCAAATTATCTAATTTAAGGGCAAGAGGAGTTTATCGAATTCGAAATTCGAATGTATTGATTTGAGTTTGTACCTTTATTCCATGTATAGATTATTTTATCAATTATGACTTTAGTCCAAAGGTTTTATGAAAATATATTCATATTGATATATATAGATATTATTAACTGTTTTGGTCAGGAATTTACCGGGTGAACTTTCTATGGAGCATGTTATGGTTCAATTATTCGATATATGTTATTTAAATTTACATGTATAATATGCATCTAATTTTTTTTACACTGTGGTCCTTAAATCTGAGTAGAATAAAAGTAAAAGTGGGTGTGAACTACGCGCTTTAAAGCCACGGAGCACAGTGAGTATAATATATAACATTAAGATAAGTAGGATTTAAAAAACAATTTTTAATCACCAGTTCTAAGATTCTCAAAAATTATTGTTAATTTTCAAATACATACTTTAAAATCTTATTACCGAATAACTGAACTGTTTTGTTTTAACACACATTTTTTTTTTCTAGACAGGTTTTTGTAAATACATCAAAAATATAGGAAATCTTAAAAAAAAAAAACGTTAGTGGATGATGATTTTGAAAGATGTATAAAAAAATCATAAATAGTGAAAGCTATATAACGATAAGATACATAACTCAAAATTATACACTCAGTTGTATATAAAATAAATAGAAACAATTGAATTTTTAAAATATAAACATGTGCCAATTTTTAAAAAAGATTAAGTAATCACAAAATAATCAACACTACATTATACCTGGGATAATTTAAGACTGCTATATGTTTTCATTTTAAAATGTATTTATACAGGAAAATTTTTATACCTTATCATTGAGGGATATAAAAATTTATTGAAATGTAATAAATTAAATGAACCAGTTCCCATTTCAGACAGAAATTAATATACAAAGCTAATTTATTATATTTTTGATATGTTGAACTATAAAATCAATAAATCACTCTATATTAATAAATAATAATGAAAAACATAAACATATATTTACTTTTAGTACAATCCAGGGCCAGAACGTACTTTGATAAAGCATTGTTTACAATGTTCTAAATACTATTTTGCTGCCAGAAATTTTAATTGAATTACCAGACATATTACTAACTTTAAATTTTAATTTGTTGAAATTCTATTTCACAAAACACCAGTTATCTATTGTTGCGTTTTTTATAATTCAAAATTGCATTGGAGTTTTATGGCAAACCAAACAAAATTTTTACAATAGATTGACAAAAGCTTGTAAAAGATTTATTGACTGGCTTTTATATTATGCTTGACCTTCGTTTTTATGAATAATAAAGCAATTTTTTGACAAGTTCATGAACTAAGTCACATTAACGTGTTAGTGTTTTGAATTTATGATTTGATTAGTTGAAGATTGAGAACATCTGCTAATGAATAGCTAATTTTAAATGACTAATTATAAATAAGAAGAACTGGACAGGAGAATCACATTATAAATTAGATTGAAAAAAAACGTATAAATAGCTTTTGATTTCTGGTGATATCACATTCGGGTAAAGTCGGTTAGATAACAACAATGCGTTCCCTCGTGGTGGGTGCAATTTTTGATTAAAGAATTTTCTTAGTGATTAATAAGTGATTTATATGTGTTAAAAGTATTTTAGATATTTAATAGATGTAATAATGAAAGCATTTCTTCCCACAGATCCTATCCCTGGCCTTCACAGTTGCCTTGGCAGCTGATGAGTTCGTGTAAGTATAATTATAGCTTGAAAGTACAAGTTATTAGATCGAATAAGAGTGAAAGAAGAGAATTGAGAGTCCAGTACTTAATAAAACAGTTTAAAAATACAATAATATAAACTGCGAATGACAGTAGAAAAATAATATACTGCAATTTTGATATAATGTAGTGGAGGTGTTTATAAACACATGAAATATATGGGATCTTTAATGCGCATGATATCTCCGATTTATAAGACCGATTAGCTTCCACACGTCTACAGAGGCATAGTAAAAGTACTGAATTCCAAATTTGTTTTTCTATCCTGTTTACAGTTAGATCTTTAAGCCCCGTATTTACAAAATTGATTCGACGTGTTGCGGAGTTGCTCTGAACATGAACCTGGTGACATTGCCTGTTGCAGAGTTGATGACACATGCCGAAACGGTCTTACCCGAGCAGCGGCAATATTCAAACAAAGTTTTCAACGAGATTTTTGATCCAATATTTCTTAACAAAAGTTTACAATAAATAGGAGGCATAATCCTATCTTAAATCAATTGCAAGTAAACTGTCATATAAATTCCAGGAGCACAACAGTGCAACCCATCAGCCGCGCCACAGCATCTGCTTCAGTCACAACATTCAACCCCTACGCGTTCTACACTAACCGCTACAACCCAGTACAACCAGTCGTATACAACAACCCTGGTCGTTACGAAGCCGGCCGCTACGACCCTGGCCGTTACGACGCTGGCCGTTACAATGGTGGCAAATACGACAACTCGGGCCGCTATGTCCCAGACAACTCTGGTGCCTACAAGTACGGATTCTACATATGATTCGCTTCTTTAGTCATAAAAAAGGATATTATTTTTTAATCCTATGCACTATTTGATGATGATGCTTTGGACCAAACGAACGGTTTTATTGAAAACATAGGCAATTAATTGGTTAAGTGGAATATTATTTATTGAAAACTATTTTATAAATTTAAAAAGTCGATTGGCGAAGGTCCTCGATAATTTAAATAAAAGAATTTTGTGCGTGGCACATTATGATTTTTTCATTTACGTCACTACTTTGAATACGTTTTATTATATCAAATATTTTTTGTAAATTCGTGTTTCTTTATTAATTTTAGCGGTGACCGTGGAGACCGTGGCAGTGCTGGAGGTTTCTACAGCGGCTCTTCCGATAAGGGAGGTGCTGGCGGTGCCTACGTTGGAAACAAGGACGTCATTGTCCCATACAAACCTGAAAACATACCCGTTTCCAGGTAAGCAGTATTGGGCTGTATGATAAGTTATATTAGTTTCGATTTTAAATCAACCTTGTTTTAAATGGAGCAAACTTGAACTACTTTTGTGAATGGTTTCAATTAATCTATCTAAGTAAAAATTAATCGCCAAATGTTTTGCTAAGGATTATACTCGGAAACGGCTCGACCAATTCGACTAATCTCATTTTTACATTTTTGTTGAGGCACAAGGTTGAGGATTTTTCTGGAGTAGCCGGGGCGGACCGCTAGTCTGAATAATAAAAACCTGTTTTATTATGTTCAATTAGAGATTTATTAACAAAAGTTTTTTAAACTCTTTAAATAGCCTACATTTATTTAAGAAAGATCACAAAAAAGTAAAAAGATATTCAAAAATTTTGTGAATGGGTAAATACAGTATTAAACGCTTGTACGATCTAAATATACAATTTTCAATAAAATCATATGAAGCAGCCTAACACTTTATACCTATGTACCAGTACGCGCTGTAGATCCAAGAGCAATATTTTACCAAATGCAACATGAACTAACCGGCTTTTACATTAATTCCAGCGTGACCATCAACGGAATCGTCGAGCCTGCTCCCACCGCCCCAGCTGTCCCCGTGACCACCAGTGTACCAGTCTCTGAGGTCCCC
>NC_052114.1:5110946-5127889 GCF_012273895.1 Zerene cesonia
CCGTTCAGGTGTCTACCGTCGTCCCCGTAACGACCGCTGTCCCCGTCACCACCGGTGCCCCCGTCACCACCGCTGCCCCCGTAACCACCGCTGCCCCCATCTTCATCTCCTCTACCCCCGTCTACGTTAGCTCTTCATACAAACCCATCTACAAGCCTATCGTTCCCGTAGCACCAGTCGCTCAAGCCTTCTCTAAAGTTGTTGTTCCCAACACATACGACTACAACTACGGTATCATTCGTCAAGAGAGTGAGGTCTTGCCCGACGGCTACCACTACTTGTACGAGACTGAGAACAAAATCCTTGCCGAGGAGGTTGGTCGTGTAGAGAAAATCAACGACTTCGAAGGTATCAGGGCTAAGGGATTCTTCCAATACGTTGGCCCCGACGGTGTCACTTACAGGGTAGACTACACCGCCGATGAGAACGGTTTCGTGCCAGTTGGCGCCCATTTGCCCCAGTGAGTCTAGTCTTTATGATAAAATTGTTACATATGTACCTTATAGGCTAATTTTTACAGTTCTGGAGCCATTGTTAATGTGATATAAATAATAAATATTATTAAAACTAAACCGTATATATCTGTTTTACTTTTATTACTTCATTTGTAATGAATCTTATTTTATTCAAACGTAACGAAGGCTTCGCTATGTTTAAACGGAAAATTATGCATATATTGAGAGCAAAAAAGTAATGTGTATAAAACCTATTTCATACCGACTTCAGTCCATTTTTAGCAAGCATTTGTAGAAACACTAAGTTATTTTACTATTTAAGATTATTCTTTTTTATATACCTGTGTATCCTTAGATGTGCCGAAATTAGCTGGTAATGTAAGAAAAAGGGACGACTTATTAGGTCTTTCAATGTTAAAAATATACTTGGTTTCCGCCCGCGGTTCCACCTGCGCAGTAAATGAAAAAAGAAGATTATCTCGGGGTTTTACCCGATAGCTTTCGTTTCTTTCTCAAATTATTTTGTACTAAATTTCATCTTTAATAGATTCTTTTGTAACGACGATTTACGTTTATTTGTGATTTGGGATTGTTTATGTTGGACTGCTCTCATAAACCGGACGAGCCGAGTGACCGTGGCTTCTATGTGGATTGGTTAGGATAGAGAAGACTAAGATTTATCTAATGAATCGTGGTAAAATATTGAAACGAACAATGATAATAGAATCGTTTGGACTTTTAAAATAGAAGTTTTTAGAATTTACAGTAATAAGTAACAGATGTACCTAGTGTAGATCGAAGCGATACTATTTACATCAATTATCGTATTCGCATGAATGCTCGGCCCATTTAGCATTTATTGTCTTAAAAAAATATTTTTATGATATATTATTAAGTATTTGGAGGTTAGAATTTTTCCAGGAAATTTTATAATAAGTCTCACACAAAGGCAAAACGCTCTTTAAAAGAAACATTTTTGATTATATTCGCCAATTTTAACATTATATAATAAAACCAGCTGTTGTCACCCGCGCGGTCTTAATAAATTTTTATGTCACAAATTTTCATCCCCTATTTTATCCCCTTGGGGGTAAAATTTAACAAAATCCTTTCTTAGCGGATGCCTACATCGTAACATCTATCTGCATGCCAAATTTCAGTCCGGTCCGGCCAGTAGTTTGGGCTGTGCGTTGATAGATCACTATGTCATTCACTCAGGCAGTCAGTCACTTTCGAGTCATGTATATATGGGTTGAGAAATTAACTGAGGCATTAAAATAACTTATGTTTGATACGATATGTATTTTTTATATAATATGTGATATAACCCTCAACTGACGATCACCCATGCTTACGGAAAACATAACTTTTTATTGCTTTTTAACACGCTTATAATATTAGCATCATCTATATGTTTCTATGGAACCGATTCCTTTTGACGTTTTTGCCTATTTAAATGGGCAAATTTATTTCTTTTTATGGACCTGTAACAATGCAATAATATTGTGAGGTTCTCCTAATATCCTATTCAGGATCGACATGATAAAATAAATTTCCATATATGTGTTCCGTATAAGCGTGGAGACAATTTAGTTTATTTTGTCATAATAACGTTTTTTATGTACAATTATGCACTTATTTTCATATAAAAATAAATAAATATCTCCTGCATTAACCTAAAAATAGTATTAGTTGTGTTATACATATACTGTAATAGTTCAATTTTATTCAAAATGGTATTGAATATGTCATGTAATAAATAGCCAAAATCAGTTATATTATGCAAGTGACTATTTTATTCTTGTATTTATTTTAAGCAATAGGGATTAATAAAATCGCAAATCCTTTAAATACTGATCCTCTACCCTTAATATTCAAACATTAGATATTGTTAATAAGTGTTATATTTATCTCAAATCAATTGACTAACAAAATAAAAACCAGAAGGTTTTCTACTCATACGGAAAGAGTCTGATATATTTATGAGATAATTATTTTAATTTTTAGATATAAGCATTAAAATGCTGTATTAAATGAAAAATGTTTAAAGAATAGGAAAATTTCGATTATGACGCAGGTTTCGTGATAAATATTTAACAAATTCTTAGTTTTATTACATTTTAATGATTCCTTAGCTATTAATTCACAGGAGGTCACTCATATTTTATACTTAAAAAGGAAAATCCTTCACTAATTATAACGTTGTAAACATAACAAGAATTGAAATATTCAGGAATTACTATTGACCATAAAATTCTAACTTTTATACATTTATCTATATAAACAAAAAAAATCCTCAACCAAAACCAATGTAAGTCACAATCACAAAGAGAAATAAAATATATTTAATTTTAATATGTACCATATTCCATTATATTTTTTATCTTAAATTGACTTACGCCTTTATTTTACTGGTCATTCACGATCGGTTCATATGGCCCAAATGAACATACCTTCATCGTAGTGATTACTTTGAACTAAATTAATGCTGGTCTCCTGTCTTATAAAAATAATATGTGTTATTAAAAAGTAATTTAAACATGCTGTTTTACTGTAAATCAATTAAATACACTAAGCAATGTAGGAAGATACTAACGCCTAAGAACAAGCTCGGCCTAGTTGTCTAAACTATGAACTCATTCTTGTCCATAGTCATAGATAAGCTTTTTTTATGATATGGGGGGGGGGGGGGGGGGACATAGAGGATAAAGATATTATTTATTTATAATTTTCTTAAAAGTTAATATTCAATAAATTCTCTACTCTAATAATTTTGTCACTTTTAGATTCAATTCTCATCTCATCTTTTTTGAAGTCCGTTGAAAAAAGCAGCATATCTTTTTTAAGATAATACGATTTATACGATAACAGATGAGATAATTTTGTACTCCTTTGAGAGTTCAAATGGTTCTCAATTTATTTGATGATTTACAACTTTCGATTAGTTTTTTAATGGACAGGAGGCACGCTTTTTATGACACAAGCGCTTTTTATGGCATAAAAGGTAAAAAGTCAAAAAAAAAAATTTCTTATCTTCCAACGGGTTAATAAAAAAGGTCCAGAGATATAATCTCATTTATTGTTCATCACGAGTTGTTATAAAATATTTCAGGCAATAATTTCTCCTATGTAATAAAAATGGCAACACTTAATATTAGTGTGATTGCCATTTATATTTATTAGGTTAACATATACGGTTACCATTCAGATAGCTAGATTTTATTGACAAAATAATTTTTCAATAATTGTCTATTTGTCAATTACGTGCAATAAACGTGGTACCATTTTCGACCGATGCAGCGACATGGGGCTTTTAATTAGACTGCATTTTTTACGCTTTGTTACTCTATAATTCCGTGTGTTTTGAACCGATTGATGTGATTCTTATTGTTTGATAGGGAATAATTTAATAGTGAGGAAATCTTGGGGACGACGCTGTGGCTTGTGTCAAATTTTTACCGATTAAATTCCTTCTGAGTTCCGCCGCATCCGTCAAGAATTCGTCCGCGACATTGGTACCCCCCTACAAGGACGTCGAAATTTAGTTTCTTATTAGAAAAATACTGCATAAGTTAGAACTTTTACACAATTATCATTTTAATGTATAATATAATTGGTCTTTAAGTTGTTCAATAACTTCATAAGGCAGTAGTTGATAAGATTCCTCGAATGATGATCATGAACATGAAAAGATATTTCGGTATGCCCGTAAGTCAGGAATCATTGGAAAGATGTATTATTATCCATTTTAGGTTCATAATTGAATTTCTATTTGAAAGTTTAAAGGGTTTAATAAAGGATGAAAAATGGTTTGTGTCATAGGAGGTGCCGAGTGGTATTTTAAAGTGAAATTAATATTTTTGGATGTTTTTTATTTATTTTGGCGTTGCGTTCATAAAGTAATAGGGCCAAGAATAAGTAATTATTAATAAGAAATTTAATTAAAAACGAGTCGAGCACGCTTTAGTGCGAACAGGGCTAGGAAAAAGATTTTTGGCATTAATATCATATGAACATTTTCTATTATTACTCTCCATAACCATTATCATTGTACAAATGGCAAATGACCTTTCATGGTGAGACTACATTTTGAATAAAATATAAAATAAGGATTAATATGTATATAATGCCATAATGTTTATTTTTTATATTTATTGCGTTTATCTGAACGTACTCGCAAATTACAGATAAGCAAATAATTATTTTCTATAACAAAAATGTCACCGACGTCCCTGAAATTAAATAAACTTATCTGCATACTTACTTCGTACATGCATATAATACATAATCATACTTTCCATTATACATAAAAAGTCCATTATAAATAGCATTAATATTTCCGCTATAGGTCACCCAATTTCAAACATTTGCATGATTCATAGGATACATGATATTTTAACCTTTTCAATTAAGAAACAGGGATTGCGACTTGGATTTATGTGTACCTATTTATACAAAAAAAAAAAAAATTCAATGAGCTTATTGATATATGCAATTACTTAATGTACTAAATGTTGTACATTTCCTATTTGTGTATACGCATAATATTAATTACTAGAAGCAGAAAACCATAATACAGTAAGTCTAATAACAGAACTACACAATTAGGCTACTACTACATAATTTATAAAAAACGTATGTTCTAGAAATTTCAATTTTTTCATTACTAATTTATATTAAAAAAATTAGAGTATGAAATGAAGAAATCTTTATAGTAGTATTAAAGGAATAACCTATACATGTACCTACTTTTACATAAACGTACATATAAGTGTGTCTGAGGCAGTGTTAATATTATAAATATTTTTCATGATTTCATCTAATTATGTAAAAGTTGAATGGCTAAATGTAAAAAAAATTGTCAAGGAATTAAAGAAAATAATATTTATTTCAAAAATGACATGATTTATATTATTTTTTTTGTTTTACCGGAGTGCATAAAAATTAAGGAGCGAATCTACTGAATACCTAATGTTGACTGCTAATTATTAATGAGAGGAACTAGACACATGCAGAATCAGATAATAAAATTAGTTGAAAAAAAAACGTATAAATAGACATTGATCTTTGAAATATGAACATTCAGATTGTCTTTCTGTAGATAGTCACAACAATGCGAGTCATCTTGGTACGTATAGCAGATGTGTGGATCGTCGCTCGCTTACGATCGTATCGCAGACCGATGTTGAAATATATATATAAAAAAAAAAAAAATGAAGATAATATATGTATATTATTAAGATGTCGTGATAAGTGAATGTGACGGTGTTTTTGGTGTTTCAGGTGTTGGGTTTCGTGGTCGCTGCTGCTCTTGCAGCTGACGATGAAAAGTGAGTCCATTGTGCATTTATTTTATACTTTTTAGATATGAAAACGACTTTTTTAAGCCGATAAATTACCAAAAAGTTTTTATAGTGAAAACAGTTAATGTAAAACTTCTTAAAGCTATTTTATTGCATTTTTTATTTGAATATACATGTCTGGGTTTATTAACATCAAATAGTAACATATATGATTTTATTCCAGTGTTCAAGCATCTACGGTAAAACCATTCGTGTATACGACCTACAGACCATTATCCACAATCAACCCCAATAGATTCTACACTGCATCACGGTACACAACAAAGTCAGACCCGGGTAAATACGACCCCGGCAAATACGACCCGGGTAAATACGACCCTGGTAAATACGATGCCCGTAAATATGATGCTGGCCGATATGACCCAGGCAAATATGACCCTAGCAAATATGATTCTTCAGGTCGTTACATTCCTGACAACTCTGGTCTTTACAAGTAAGTATTACGTAATAATGTGTTTTTCGTATTTTTATATCTTACAAAAAAAAAATAATAATCATATATATTTTGCGTCTGTCTATTTACGATGCAATAATTTAAATGGCAAATAATCATATGGAAAACAAAATTTTGCCTCATTCTGTCAAGAATTAATAATTTATTATATTATTCTTATTTTATGCATTGCTTCTCTTAAAAATATATTACTACTGTGAAGATACAATTTCGGAACCACGACTATTTTACACAGATAGACCTTTTTTAAAATTAATATCCTTGCTCCGTCAATTTTCTGTAGAAAATGAAAACGCACCAAATATCATCATGCAATAAAAAATACAACAAATATCCCTGAAAATAATAATATTCAATACAGCAGACGATCTTTCGCATTATCATATTTATGCAACCAAGTAATGTTTCAATGACACTGTAATTTAATAATTTGTTGGATGACTTAGACTAAGAAATATATGTACTTTATAGACAATTTAAAACATACACAATATTAACCTCGTTAAGATTAATTTTTCAAATAATACCTATATTTTCAATCAGTGGCGACCGTGGTGACCGTGGCGGTGCCGGTGGCTTCTACAGTGGCTCCTCCGACAAGGGAGGTCCCGGAGGTTTTTACGTCGGCTCCAAAGATGATATCGAAAAGTACAAGCCCTCCAAGGACGACATTGAGAAATACAAGCCCGAAAAGGAGTCTAGGTAAGTTAAGAAAAACAAAAAATTATAAAAACCCTTCTATCTATAAAATTTGCAAATATAATACTTTAAATTCCCATTAATTGTAAAGATTATATAAATCAACCCTTACTTAACTTATAAATTTCCTATTAACGTGATTTCTGTTTGTTTATAAAATAATATAGATCATCAATCCTTTACCCGAAAATTATGGTTAAATTCAAATTAGATTGACACATGAATAGAATTCATTTGAAAATTAATTTAGACACTATACGTGTCCTAAATAGTACTAATTTCAATTGGTAATGACGAGTGTTTATGTCTTTGATATTAAACTCATGATGCTGTAAGCTTTCTGACATTTGTAATTTAATCTAAGTCGTAAAGTATACTAAGCTTAGATGTTTATATAAAACATACGTATTGCGATTTGAGAAGTATTCATCTTTTTAAATAATAAATTGCTGCTTTGTAATTCTAGTATTTCCATTCAGTAGTTCAATGCAGAGAAACAGACATGAAAAGTGCAGTAATAACGGGCATCTGACCCCAACATCCAATCAATCCACCCAACCGCCCATTCTTATGGACGATTATTCTACGACGCCATGCTATTTCCACTTTTTTGTGTATCAATTTAATTCAAATCTATTAAAAACCCTTATTGAATGTGCTTTAAAACTAAAGCATACAGTTTAAGATTAATCAGAAGTAAAAGTTTTATTTTAAATTAAACTGATCATAATCCTTTTTACCAGTCCCGCGACCGCTGCTCCAAAGCCATCCTCTGTGGCCCCAGTAACCGTCGTCGTTTCCACACCAGCTCCCGTGGTATACCAGTCAACATACAGGCCCTCTCCAGCCCCAGTTGTTCCTAAAGTAGTCGTCACCCCAGGCACCTATGACTACAAATACGGAATCATCCGCCAAGAGGGCGAGATTAACCCAGATGGTTACCATTACTTATACGAAACTGAAAACAAGATTCTCGCCGAGGAGTCTGGTCGTATCGAAAAAGACGCTAACTTCGAAGGTATGAGAGCGAAGGGCTTCTTCGAATACGTAGGACCAGATGGTGTGACCTACCGAGTAGACTACACAGCCGACGAGAGGGGCTTTATAGCTTCAGGTGCTCACTTGCCCTAATTTAAATCTAGTCTTAAATGATAATGTATACGCCTGTTATGTACCTATCTACTCTTGTACCTGTTAATTTAAAATGTTTTTCAACATTGCTTGTTAATAAACGTGATACGAATTCCTATTTATTTGTATTTTTATGTTTGCACATATTATGTTATGTGCGATTCCTATTTCCCGAAAACAAACGATACGATCATACGATAGATAGAGATAGATCATACGATCTTTACAATATTTGTGAAAACTAATTTTCAAAAATATTTCAAATTATTACTAGACTGCACCGATATCTATGTCGTATTTATACAATAATGCAGAGATGTAATTTGATACCTATTCTATATTATTGTGTCACAGTGGTTGGTTAATAAATATCAGTGTTATCGCAATAATAACGATTGTTAACATGTTTTGGCTATTTAAAAATAATTCTATATTCTGTATATTTTTGACACATTAAAAATATATCAAATTATTTATCAATGTTAAATCTTACATCTTTATAATCTAGCTGTTTACTCGATATGGTCA
The DNA here is from genome assembly GCF_012273895.1 of Zerene cesonia. NCBI lineage: Eukaryota > Metazoa > Arthropoda > Insecta > Lepidoptera > Pieridae > Zerene > Zerene cesonia. The sequence continues at coordinate 5,119,577 of NC_052114.1, forward strand.
AGACTGCTATGTAAATGTACTTTAAAATGGCCTAGTAAAGATACATATCAATGAGGACAATTATTTTAACTATGCATAGTGACATACGTGATGTTTTGTGTTTTTACATAATTAAGTTATTTTAAAGTTAAATTAGGTACCGATTAAAAGTTACTGTTCGAATAAAACTGACAGTAGAGTATACAGTCCACATTTTTGACCCTGGGAAACACTAGTAAATAAAATTTTAATAAGGTCCGATCAAGTATGCAAAATAAATAAAATAAAATTTAATTAGGAGCATAAAATCTAATGTCATAATATACATATCTTCCAAATGTTTAAAATGAGGTAGCTTCGTGGAAAAAAAATAATTGGGTAACTAATTAAAATTCTTTATTTTTCTAATTATTTAATTATGATGATTTTTACGACTTCTCATAAATATTATATTAGTAATATGTTATAATAAGAACATCTTCGTTGCATTTTGCACAAAAAGTTGTTTTATCCCAACCCATATAAAAAGTCGGGATTGTTCGAAATTTGGTAATTTTTTTCGTAACATTATCATACATATTAAACTAGTTAATTTGTCCCCCACATATTTTAATCTGCGCTACTATCAAAATGTCACCTTTTAAATATTTTAAAATATATAGACATTTTTGTTTCATATTCTTATAAGAAAAATAAAAAGATTTGGTAAAATTGTGCCGAATCTGCTTTAGCTTTAAGCTCCTCGTACTCTAATGTGCAGCAACGCAAAGATGAACTAAATATCCCTATTCAGTCTCCGAATGGTACTCAAACTTTCGTCTAAGTTTTAATAATCCCGCCCGCATTTTTTTCTAGACCTCTTACCGCCTTCCTCAAGAACTTCAGCGTCTGCAAGGGGGTCTTATTTGAGTAAGACTGCTCTATCTAGTTAAAGATAATATAGGTCATAAATTCATAGAGATACAGAAAACGTTAAAAATCATGCATTGATTGATTTGTTTGTTTTGTAACATGAAATATTCCCATCGGTATATTCATCGGGTTGTATCCCTTTGCATTCTATTGAAGACATTCCTTTTTACATATCAAACACAACTGACTTAGAGATTACATTGCTTGTATTATAGTTGAAATCTAGATTTTATACAAGTGCCGTATTTATATTTTTTGAGAAATAACTAAATGTATGGACTTCACGTGTACTATATAAATAATTATTAATTGGTTCTACTTTTGTTTTACGATAATAAGTAGCAATGCCACAAATAGTGTCTTAGAAGGTCTAAACAATTAGCATAATCTTGTTTTATAAGGTGCCAACGTGCATGATTACCTAGTGGTAAGCGAATCCACCCATAGGCACCCATAGGTCTCTCAAGATATGTTGTCGACTATTTAGATGGAGGTAGGCTCTCTTCTTGAATATATGGATCTTGCAGGCCCTGGGAAATGCAGGCTTCGAAGGCAGGCTATTTCATTAGGAGGTTGTGTGAGGTATGAAGTGGCGAGAGAATCGCCGTTTTTGTACCCTAAAGATTTACCTAAATTGTGGGCATGAAACTAGGCCTTGTGACAAATGCTACGACAATGGAATTCCGTGGCAGGTATCAGCTCGATTAAATCTTTAGAACACTCATAATTGTAAAGCCGATAAAAACGCATAAGGATGCAACGTTTTGTCTATGATATTTTGGGGCTCCGGCCCAGAGATGGGAGTAGAAAACGGTCAAAAGAAGCCGTATTGGCGTTTTATAAAGTCTATGCCATGGACGATGGTAGAATGAAAAAAAAACAATGTATCGAAAGCATGGGTAATTTCAAAATGCATGTATAACAATATCTATAACGTAAAAATATAAAATGGAACAACGAAAAGTCACTTTAATTAAATAAATATATATACAATATATTGATAAAAAGGTTTCAGTTACGTCAATATTCTTTGATATGACAAAGGCATTTGACTGTGTTGATCACAAAATGTTAATACATAAATGTGAGAGGTCTGGTATTAGAGGTCCTGCCTTAGATTGGATTCAAAGCTATTTGGGTCAGAGACAACAAATGGTGGAAATTAACGGAATAAATGAAAAACTGGAAATGACAACCTACAAGTCACCTCTTCTATATAATAAATTCGGCCTTCCCCAAAGACAGTTTAATGGGACCTCTACTATTTTTGATATATTTAAATGATTTACCTGACATTATTGACTACAATTGCGTATTATTTGCTGATGACATTTCTATCATCTTTCCTGACGACCGTAAAGCGATTAATAACAATTATAATACGATAATTGAAAATAATTTAAATGAAGTTTTAACATGGTTTAATAAGAATAATTTATCAGCTTATATGACAAAGACCAAATATATACAATTTTCTAATTATGAGACTCAGAATAAGCCCCTGACTATTGCGCACTTTAGTGGACCGCTAGAGCGAGTAAAAATCATAAAATTCTTAGGATAAAATGTGGACGAAAATTGTAATTGGAAAGCACACTGTGAAATGATAGCTGGCAAAATTAACAAGTTTGTCTTTGCTATAAGGAGGTTAAGAAAAACTGTAACTTTTAATGCTGCACTAACCGCATATCACAGCTATGTTACCTCAGTTTTGCGTTATGGGATAATATTTTGGGGTAACTCCACCAATGTTTCGAATGTATTTCTTGCACAAAAAAATGTATAAGAGTACTATGCAATATTGGTCCTCTTGTTTCATGTACACCTCAATTCAAAGAAAAACGGCTTTTAACTCTGACTAGTTTGTATGTATTTGAAATATGTATGTTTGTAAAAAAGTACGTCGAATTTTTCAAACCTATTAAAAACAATTCACAATTAGGTTTTAGGGATCCTACTCGCTTATTGATGCCAAACTGTATGTCAAAAATTTTTCAAAATAATGTTAGTGTGATGTGCATAAAGGTATTTAATAACATACCGAAAGAAATTCGTGCCTATAAATTTAATGGGTAAGAAATTAAAAATGTGGTTAATAGAGAGATGCTTCTACTCAGTAAATGAATTTTTTAGATGACAAACATATAAAAACATATAAAATTTCTCTCTAATTAAATTATGAAACTGTGATTAATGTATAATGTATTAAAAAATATGAAATTTGTATGCCATTTGTTTGGCGAATTGTGTGGACTATATTATTGTTGACCCTGTGAATTCTGTATTACCACAATTCAAACAAATAAATGATTATTATTATTATTATAAAAAACAGTAAGCTTACTATTGTATTAAGTTCATACAAGACACTATATATACGATTATACGATATATACGATTTTGGGAACTATATTCATAAAATATTATGATTTCTTAAGCGTTGTTTTTCTCAAAAATGCTGAAGGTTCTCAACTATCAGTGCATTTTTTTTCTAACGGTCATGCCGTAGTTACCATGTAGACCGTAGTTTAAGGAAATTCTTTTAATATTTCATAGATAATTCTTTCCAGGGGTCTCATTTTAGAATCTGTGTGATTAATAATACACAATATGCATACCTATTAAACTTTATAACATCAAGTTGACGTCGGAGCCACTTCTGCTTAAGAAATTATCCACTTTTGTCTAATTACTCATAGGAATTATAATTTTTTTGTCTTTATGCTTAAAATTAAATATTGAGTATTAGGCACCTTGCTAAATATAGTTTTTTTACTGAAATTGTTTTCCTTTAATTAGAATTCGAATTAAATAAGTAGTTACAGCTAATTTATTAGTAATAATGTTGAAATATATCCTATACACGATGTCCAAAAGATTTTGCATCATATCTATATATGATGATGAGTCAATATGATTAATAAATTGCAACTCTCATAATTTTCTATGAAGCATAGTCTCCTTGTCTCATACGACAAAGTAATAACATTATCTGAAGGATTTCAGTTAAACAACTCTCGGCCGTCCATTTCCTCTATTTCCTTTAACATTTCCTCACATGTTTAATATATCGCATGGCATATTCACAGCATTAACTTTGACTAGCTATTTTTTTACCATACAAGTAGATGATTAACAAAGTACTAGATTGTTGTTGATTTTCGCAATTATAGTGGAGCATTTATTGTATTTGCTTGCAGCATTAGACAAAGGATAGGTATGTATGATGAGATAGGTATATACCAATTTGTTTTATCTTACTCCAGGAATTAATATCATTATAAAAGACACAAGTTTTTAAAATGTAATTAGAAAAAACTGAATGTAGTGAAATATTTACTGGTATATATTTACTGTTTAACTATCTACTGGTATAAAGGGATTCAAAAACTATTTAAATAATTTGCAAGGAAGGATCTAGTTATATATTGCGTACATAACGCGGTTTCAAAATGCAATAGTACTTTGTAATAAATGATAGCTGAAGTAAATAAAATAGATAAAATAAAGTTTTGCACTTTTAGTTCTATTAAAACAGATAACATTAGGTGGTATAAGATTTACATGTATTTGCATTATTTACAAGACGAAACATATTTCAACTATAAATGACATAGCGGGAGTCTTTGCGGATATTAAGTTGTCTGTTTGATTTTATTGTTCAATTTACTACTTTAAGAGAACATCTGTTATATATAGCTTTTCTTAGTACTATAGAGTATAGATATATTTGATTAGAGGATTCTGTATTTATCAAAAAGTGATCATGAATATTTTAACTCATAGTATTATATTCTATAGCATAAACTATTTTTAATTTAAATTAAAAAGTAACAAATAAATATACTTAATTATGAGTGTTTAGGCTATTCAAAATGATCAAAAAAGCCGAGGGAACTTTTTATGTTTATCAATTGCAACTAAACAGCTTCCACCCTACAGCTGAAATTTATGTATCTATAACTCTTGATATCTTATATTGTACATACAGTATGTCATAAGGTAATGTATTAATAATATATTATAATCCTACTCCTACTAATATTATAAATGCGAAAGTTTGTAAGGATGTGTGTGTGTTTATTACTCTTTCACGCAAAACCTACTGAACCGATTGCAATGAACTTTGGTAAGTAGACAGCTGGACAAATGGAATAACATATACTTTTTATCCCGATATTCTTAAGGGATACGGACTTACGCGGATCCCGCCAAGACGAGAAAGAAAGGGGTACGGTCTACCATCCTTTTCTCGAAGCAATGCAGGCGATTTTCGACTCCCTAACACAAGCACCCTACAACTTCATTGTGATTTTAATAATAATTTTCAGTTACGAAATAAGCATTATATTAACTCTTTGTATTTCAAATTTCGTTTAATTTGAACCCGTAGTATAAGAATTATAACTAGTCAAGGTTTCTGATCTGATCATCTTATCTCGACTAACAGACATGGAAGTTTCAAATTTAGAACAAAATTACATTTACATTGAAATTATCAGTACGGGCGAACGGCCTCTTGGTGGTCGGATGTGCCTAGAAATGTTAGTTGTAGGTTTGGGATATTCGTTCATAATTTCGATTACTATATTGAGTTGACGACTGAAAGGCTTACTCATCAGTATATAGCTATTATTTGCCCCTGATTATAATGTGCTATACATATTATTATTTATTATTGTTTTTATTTGCTTCATACAATGTAATCTAATTTAAAGTTTGCAATTTTCTATTATAATAAAAATTTCTAATTTCAATTACTATTATAATTTTGACTATGAGAAGTTTATTAATATTATTTGCCATCTATTTGGAAGTTATTTGGATAATTTGCGGAATTTCGGAACCGTGTTAGAAAAAACAGCAAATGGGAATCAAGTTGCTTTGTATAAACAAATTTTTATAAAAAGCCCTAAATAATCAACTTTGCATATTTTTAATAGGTGTTAATATGGTCTCTGTATGATGTTGTCAAGTTAGCTAATAAGTCCCTTCGGTTGTAGGGACTGAACATATTAATCACCAATTTTGTATAACAGGGATCTTACATCTTTTTACGGTAAAACAAATGCTTTGCGAGACTTTTTTTTACAAGCGTTGTTTTTATGGAATATTAATATTTCGCTAATACCAAAGACAATAGATGAGATAATTTCTTTTGCCATCCCTTAAATGGTCATACATTTTTGTATTCCTTGCAATTTTATTAGTATTTTATTGGCCGCAATGTATGAAGGCAATGAAGCTTTTTATATCAGAAAAGGTACACGAACGTTCCAAAACGATTTATTTTACCTTCACCGACAGGATCATAAAACAAGTCAAAAGGCATAATCTTATTTATTGCGAATCACGAAGGATTATAAAACTTTTTAATTAAACACAGAATCTAGAGTATTTTATTTCTCCTATGCATAAAAAATGGCATCAATAAATATACGCTTATTTGCTAAGTAATTTAACTATGTTATATTTATCAGAATGTTCGTAAAATCCTCATGTAGTGTAACCAATGCTTCATGTAGTATATAATATTAATCATAAAATGGAAAGAAATGAACTTTGTTTGGAAATTATTCTTTTAACTGAGTATTAATTGGAATTAATAAAATATTTTATTTAATTTACAAGCTAAGTACGTATTTTTTTTAATATCAGGCGTGTAAAAAATACACTAAAATATCTGTCAAAAGCTTTGGACGATATTTTATATTTAATTACAAAACTCGATTAAAGGTTCAACAATGCAGAAAAGGTTTAGGATTACATAGAAAAAATATCGATTTCATTTTTCCGTCAGTTAACGTGAAAGCTTAACATGAAATCATTTTGTAATTATTAATAAAAAGGAATTTGAAATTGCTTATATTTAAAAAGGGATTATCATTTGTAAGTATTGTGTATTAGATTCCCGCCCGTGGCTTTGCTCGTGTGGATCAGAATATATTTTACAACTGTAGATGTCTCTTCAAGTTTATTTTAGCAAAAAACTTATTTCGCAACTTCTTTGATTTTTTATAGACCTATCCTATCCTTCACAAATCATTTTTACTATCCGATTACATATAAGGATGGTCACTTCTAGAAAATATTTACATACCAAAGACTGTATATTCAAGATATTAAAATTATTGAAAATTTGAATTATTTCTCCCTTATCTCAGTATTTTCTCATTGAAAATGGTGATTTAATAAACTTGTATTCATTAGATCAAACGAATTATCATTTTGATTATAAAACGACTGCCAACATCCCTGTGTACGTTATTTGAATGGTATTTTTTGTAAATGTAGCATACAAATTGATGTTTTCATTGATATTTTTAATCAACGTGAAATTGCGAATCTGTTGAAATTTTTACTCTACAAATTTTTCACGACCTGAGTTAAAGAATCTTTTACCATTTGAAAGCTCCATATTGCAAAACAGACAATAACATTTATTTATTTAAAAACTAGCTCATATGATTAACTAAAACCTAGAGATTATTTAGTTTTATACACATTGTTACGTGGAAGAACAAATTTTTGGGAAAAAAAGAGTATTGCTCTGCTTATCATCAGAATCCAAGCCAATCATTGTGACGAACAATTAGGTTTAAAGAATAGAAGAAAGCGTTAATTCATAAAAGGAAGCCAGGAAATTATTAACCGTCTTGTAAGTCTTGGTATTAAATCTGTATATAAAATATTATCGATGCAAGAGCCTGCAATAAACGAATTCTTTGTGAAATTCCTTAAAAAGGTTAGTGACACTTAAGCTAATTTATTTTAACGTATCCTGTTTTATGTTTAGCGCAGAGATGTATAAATAATTTTGTATATAAGGGACTGAGCTTTCTACGATACATGTTTTACTTGCCACTTTGTTGATTAAACGCTAACAGTGAAAAATGGCTTCATAGAAAGTATAAAAATGAGTCAACACATTCCAACACACAAGTAAGTACTAGTACTTAGTTAATAATTGCTAATGTTTTACAACTATTGCAATACAAATGCAAAATTGCGTGAAAGTTTCAGTGAAAACGTTAACTATGGTAACACTGTATGTGAATTTAAATAAAAAAATATAAGATATGTAAATTTTAAAGACTAAGCTTATATAATCATCAATCGTTTAAAACACGGTATTCTTCCGTAAGATGGCAAAACAGTAGCTTATACATTGTGACGGATATCAATTAATTTATCGATCTGTTTTGGTTCTCATTCTCATACCGATTAATAATTAATTGAAATAGAAATAATATTCTTCTTATATTGTGTTAATTCTGCTTCTTTTTAAATATCGTATCGTGAGTAATAATGTATTACATTTCGTTATTGCTTAAAATAATAATTATATTAAGTTAATTAAGAAATATAGAGCTAAATTCAAATGTATTGTTATTGCTGTAATGATTTATTTCTTGTATGTAT
>NC_052114.1:5128889-5167633 GCF_012273895.1 Zerene cesonia
TATTAAGTTAATTAAGAAATATAGAGCTAAATTCAAATGTATTGTTATTGCTGTAATGATTTATTTCTTGTATGTATTTGAATAATAAACTTTATTAAGGTGTTGAATGATTAATGTGATAATAAATAACGGAATTTCATATGCTCTCAACAGTATTTAGCTTCTAGAAACATTTCTTAAGTGTGTGCTATACCGAAGCGTTGTCTTCAGAGTGCTTGTCAAATTATAAATTCCATAACAAGTATACTGTTGTCTGACTAGTTTGGGGAGCAGATTGACACAAGGATATAAATAAGCAAATTAAGTGAATTAGATAGTTGTATGCATCTTCACGTCAAATTTGTTCCGTGCATTGTCATTATGTATAACGCGTAAATAATGATTTGACATTTAAGTAGGTAGTTTTTTATTTCAGTTTTTTGTTGTTAAATGTCACAAATGTGATGCTAATGTTGTGATAAAAAATAGGTGATGTCCGGATTCACATCAATATTTCATGTAAGTGAATATTTAACGAGGATACCAAGGATAAGTCTAGATAGTAAAATAGTTAATTTGTGACGGCTAACAGGATTTTCTATGTCACATGGTCCCGTTTAAGTGAATAATATTTATGTAAATGTTAACTGTGAGGTCGTCAGAATGCAAAGCTTAAGTGATCATATTATTGCATTTTACGATGGCTGATATTTATTTTATGCAAAGCGATGTGCAGTTAATCCATAAGCATTCTATATGGGAATTACAATTCTCTTATGAGTCGGTCGTCTTGGAGCTACTTGTGTGCTGTAGGTATTTTGTGAATTTAATTTCTTTTTTCATGAACTATCATTATAGTGCACAAGTGAGTGAACCGTACCGTAGCGCATGCGCTAAGAGGCATAATGTCATGATCTATGCTAATTCATTAACGTGACCTTGTCACACCTGATTTTAGGATTCTGATCCACTTTTGGTATGTCTCGAACAAAATTTATTATACATCTAAATGTTAATTAAGGCAATGAGGAATAAGATATTTTTGACGAATATTAGCTGTTATCTCGCTAAAATACTGCTTACTTATGACACATTATCTGATCTAGTTTCAGATCCAAAACATAACCTGCGGAGTAAACAACTTGTACGGGTCGGGGTGCGAAGAATCTATTATTAGCAAATAAAAAACCAACAATAATTTTATATTACCGTTAAATAATAATATTTATAATGAAGCTAGTTTGGAATTTCGTAAGTAATTAATGTATATGATGATAGTAATGAGTGAATTATGAGATTACTTTAATGTTTCTATTTCGAATTAAATGCACATAGTGTAAATTATATTTTTATTTTTTAAATAACGATTTTAATACTGGCGAGTTATGCAATACTTTGAAATTATTAAACCAATATGTTTTTATAAATTTATAGCCATATGATTGATTTTCCAGGTGTGCCTCGTATCATTATGGACCGTAGTTCAATCTTCCCCCTTTGATGATGGAAAATATAAACCTAAAACCTACGATGAATACGACGATGGAAAATATTATAGACCTTTGGATGAGGGAAAATATGTTCCGGGTGATGAGGGAAAGTATACATATATTTACCAACAAGGTGTCTATCCCTTTGATGGAACATATAAACACTTAGAACGTGGAGATTCGAATGACTATATCGGTTTCCAAATATACGCACCTAGATTCCCCTACATACACAGGATAATTAAGGAATTGATAAGTAAATATGTTTCACCCGACATCCTCGTGTTCAGTGAAATAGAGCCGGAAAATGTGGAAATCTTTAACAAGGGAATCTCTGACGCTGAAATTGCGATGAAATGCAATTTAATAGATCCAGCAAGTAAAAACAGTACTGACGCAGAAGTTGTTACTCAGTAAGTATTCACACTTTTCAAATAAATTTTTACTTGTAAGTCGCCTTGGTTCCTGGGATGATCGAGATTAAAACTAAAAAACAATACTCTCATTCAACTTTCTGCTAACGACGTAGTTTTTAAAATCGTTTCAGTAGTTTCAGAGTTGGCTTCGCAAACTTATAAACTTTACCCTATATAAGTTTGTAGTTACATAACAAAGGTGTAATTACGTTTTCTTATAAGAACATTATTGGTATTTCTAATGAAAAGATAAATAAACCAGATTTGATTTCAATAAGAAGCTCTTCAGCCTACTGAATAAATCACTTCATTAGCCCCCTCTTGACCTTTCCGTGTTCCGGTTTGAGGTCGCTGCTCAAGGTCTTATTGATAATTAATATTAAATAGTGCAGTTATTTATATTAAGTATTCGGAATTCTGAGGACATAAAGGCAATATATCATAGGATGTTGGAAATACCACGTTATGATCTAAAATATTAACCGAATTATATTCTATATTACTATAAGTAATATGTATTAATACGATTATTGAAGTCAATAAACTCTTAGGTTTCTAAATTTATTGCAAAAATGATAAACATTATTACAGTAATTAATCAATCTTCCATTTATCATGCACCTAACTTGTACAAATTAATCAAAAATAAACACGTGCTTAAATAAAAATTCAAAAAGAAATGTTTGCGTCTTTAAAAGTATAGACATCGTTTATGGGCGAATGTCATCATTTTTCATTCAATCACGTTATATTATATATGTATTATAGTATCATCGGACATTTTTAAACAATGATGCATGTGTATATTTAACTGTAAATGTTTAGATATTCGAAAAAATCCTAAGATACACAAATTTTTAAACCAAAAGTTTAACCATATTTTTATTTCTTTACCATATTTAGATTGTTACTGAGATAACAAAGAAACACATAAAAAATTGAGTCGAATTGATAACCTTTCCTTTCTTAAGGGGGTTTATGATAAACAAAGCACTTAATAATTGTTTTTTTTTTCGAAAATCAACATCTACCAGAAATGGAAATAGTAAAGGTTCATAAAATTCGTTTCTCTTATAAATCCTCACATTTACCAACTCATTTGAGTTAATCTTAGGATGTACTGGTAAAACCTAATATTAAGTAATAAACGTGCTTTTGCTTGTTTTTTTTAGTGATATACAAATATTACCATTTATGTAAGAACTGATAATTAATATAAGAAGATTTTAGGATTTAAACTTGCGAATGGATCAAAATAAGTGGTGGTGTGTGGGCGGTTTTGCGTCCAATGCATGATAGTCTGTTCTATGGTTATTTTTTCGGATTTTGCACTTCTACATCTATATTATATGTGTGAATAAAATCATTAAAATTAATTCTATTTGGTAGTTTTATCACTAACAAGTGATTGCCTATACATAACTTATAAAGTGTTTTCAAAAAGTTCTTAATTTATGCTTTGGTAGGAAGAATATTGTTTGCGATAGTCGGTACTTACTCTAATAAGTGAAGAATATATATTAAATGCGAATAAATTATCAACGTCGGGAGTTTAAGTTGGCTAACCACTCCCGTATAGGTAACTAAATAGTTACTATGATGTGTGTGATGATAATAAAAAATCAGTGATTCTTATCCCTTCTAGAAATCTTCTCCTGGATAATTACTGCGATCTTTATTTACTTATTAAAAATAATATGACTTACAAAAAAAAAAAAAAACAAATGTCTCACATTTTCTCATACCGATTAAACGTAAGGAAACTATTAAATTCTGGCGATTCTAATCAGGATAATAAAATCCTTGATAAGAATGAGAAGTTTAAATCTGTCCATTTATAGTAATTCTAAATCGTGTTTAGAGGAATCGGTTATGTACAAACATATATTTTTTTTTACACATACATACTACATAACTATACACAAAGATAATAAAAAAGCTGAAACTTATATATACTTATCAAACCATAACAATTACGAGTTGGGTATTGTTACATTTAAATGACTTACAAAATGTCTAAGAGACCTTTTTAATAATATTTATATTTGAGCATATTTGCATTAGTTCTAGGTAACATATAATTACAGTGCGAGCTTTTTTGTCAAATGGTCATTATGCTATTAAAAAACTAGAGTTGGGCAATTCTTTTAAATTTTCTCAAATAATTTCACCAGAAAAACGTACATGGTAACGTACTTATTATACATTTAATTTTTCATTATGAAGCTCTTTAGAATCGTCTTATAACATAGTTTTACCATTTATAACCGTTTCGGAATACAGTTTCTACAGAAAAGAGTCAGCAAGAAACTCCGTGGTTGTTATTTTAAAATTATATGTGTCTATGGTTCTTAAGCTGTCCTGGGGTTCTTAAGCGACAACATTTCAGGGTATTTCATCTTCCATTCATACTTTCTAATGATATAGAAGGCTTTCTATAATAACGTAATTTAAGATTTTATTCATATTCTCTAATGATATAGTAGGCTATCATTTTTAAACGCGTTATAAATTTAGCACGACTAAACTCTTTAATACTATGAGGAATTCTATAATAAAAGTCTGTTCTATAGTTTGCCTAGTTCCATACATATTTTGTTCCTTGCATTATGAATGTTTATCAGCTGCTCTAGTAACGCGATAAAATGTTATTTAATAAATGTACAGTTAGGATACTAGTATTCTGTAAGAAAGATCTGAGTGAGATCTGAATGTTTCAACTTCGTATTTAAACACAAACCAATTTAATAGTATAAAAACAATCTAAATCTTTAATATTTTATATCCTTCAAATTATACCAGTTTTGACTAATATGCATTATCTCACATTTAATTTTTAAGACGATTTCGTTCTCGTTAATATCAATAGTATCCATTTCATTTCTTAAATTGGCAAGATTTTATTTAAAAGCGATTGAATTAATCAAAATGAGTTATTAATAAAACATACGTCAAAAATCATTAATCTGGCTGAAATATAAGAAAAATAAAAATACAATTTACATTTATTAGCTTCAAATCCTTGTACCAGAATATTTTATCATCGATAGTTAAATTATACAGTCGAGATTTTATAACCATTTCTAAAAAACAATGGTTCACCATTTAGAGCAATAGGTTTCTTTATATATATTTTATTATATATTATAATTATTTGATCTATTACTTTTCATTTCTTTTGCGAATGAGGTATTATTTATTTATTAAGGAAAGCCAACAGTTTTAGCACTAATACAAAAATATTTAAAATCAAAAATTAATTCATATGCAAGTGCAAAAACTACTTACAGGCTATATAAAAAGAAATTTTAAGAAAATTAATTAAAACATCAATCACACATTTTGATAAATAAATACACATTCCATGATATAAGTCTATGTATAATCAGTATGTAAATGACATTTTTTAATTCACTGCTTTCAACTCCACAATTCATATTTATCATTACAAACAAAACACATATTTTATATGAATCGAGCATACAAAACATATTTAAAATTATGTTGAAAATAAAAGCCGCTTATCATCATTTGTGAAATATATGTTAGAATCAATTGTTCATTTTTACATATTATAGACTGAAAAATATTGCATTTATAAAACACTTGTGTCAATTTTGTATTGTCATTTAAAGATAAAATTACCCAAAACAGATCATTCGGTCTGTACTAGGTTAAATAAAATTTAAATAATATTGTAACCGGTTTGTTGTGAAATTATGAGACAGTTTATTAAATGATAGTTTAATGTCAGATAAGTCTAATTTATTATGATTAGTCTTATAAAATTTACGTGAACTGTATAATCAATACAAATATCATGTTTTAAGTCTCTTTAATTCGTGATAGCGCGAGAGCTTTTTGAGAATCCTACATAATGTTATACATATTTTATCCACGAAAGAGATTGCTAATAAAACGTAAATTGAAATTATTTTCAGTTACACCTGAATATGATATATGAATGGAATAATGGAATACATTTGCCGAACCACACTATATTTTGACAATGTTTTTTTACTACTGGCAACGATGATCTTTTCAAGTAGTAAATATTTATAATTATCTCGACCAAGGTCTCAGCGAATTATAGATAATTTATTTGAACGTAATCAATAATCATGTTACGAATTCGACACCGGACGAGCGTCGACCGAACAAAAAATAAATAGATTTTTCAATGTATCTGCACATTATTCATATCGCCACTGCTCGAAACGGTAAAGGAAAAAATCGTGAGGACATCAGCATGTCGAAAACTTTAAAGTTCGACGACATGTGACCTCTGCCAACCAACCAAGTGGAGAGTTCATAGCAGTATTTTCAAATCATAATAAAAATGTTTCACCATTAATTAATTCGCTAATCTGTGAGAGAGAAGTTTGATGGCGTAGTGTTATATTGCGCAATGCAGTGTCGATAAGAGTTAAACTGCCGAACTACTCACACAAAGGATGTTTTGAATGTTTTATTCATAATTATGCAGGCACTGTTTTGAGATATGTAATATGTTTTCATGTAATATCGATAGTACAATAACAAGACAAGTAATCAGTTTATTACAGGTTTAGTTCAGTAAATCGTGGATATATAAGTATATAAACTAACTTTTGCCCGCGGCTTAGTAGGAATAGTTTAAGGGATGTTATAATGCATAAAAACTTTCTTCTTGAATCACTGTATTGATTAAATAAAACCCCTTTAAAATCTGTTGCATAATGCTAAGCAAGCAGACACACTGATGGCGGAAAGCAACTTTGTCTTATACTATGATGTAGTGATAACAAACGACAGATTACAATAAATGATTTATCATCAATTCATTTGCAAGTTCAAGACTTATAAAGATAAAAAGAGAACTAACAAGTTTTTATACTCTTTCAGATATCCACCATTAATGAAGTTAGAAGAAGGTGAAAATCCAGGTACGCTCTACAGTTTCAAGGGTACAAAACTACTTAGTTCAGTGGAAAACAAGCTGAAGACGAAACTGAAATTACAGTATGAAGTGTTCGTGAGGGTCGTTGAAGAAACTGAGCTTTAATAGGGACTATTAACAGTGTTCGCTGGTGATATGTGTAATAGAATGATCTTAAATTATAGTAAAATATTTAATTAGATATTTTTTAATATTTGTTTTATTAATCTTCAAATGCTATTCAATTAAAGGTATCATTAATGCATCAGTTTAACATACAACAATACAACACGAGCTTATAAAATGTGATGGTAGATCTATGAACATAGATCATTTTCTTTTTAATTATACATATTATATATTAAACACCAATATGGCCACCATGTATAAGCAAAATTACACGACACAAATAATTAAATTAATCAACAAACGATTTTACCGTTATGGTTTGCTAGATTAATGACAATGAAACTAATTAATATTATCATTGAACTAAATACAGACGAAACGTTATCACGACTATGTGAAAGAAGTTCTATTTAATATATCATACTACCCTGAACACATAAATGATTTATAAGAAAATATAATAAACAAAATGTTGTGTGGGAGCAATATTTGTATAAATGTTGTTGTCTAAAAGATTTATTCGATATGTAAACGAAATTTGAATGATGCGGAAGCGTTGATTGCAAGAGGCCTATTTATAACTATTCATAATAGAAATAATTTTGAGAATGCACAGCACTTCAATTTGTAACAGTTATTTGTATATATAAATTACATTCTAGATCTGGATTTATATACACAAATAAGAACGTAATCGTGTCACAAAATTATTGAAAGTCTGATTTTAAATGCCGTAAAAAACATGGTAGGTAAATAGAATAAATACCTGAATGTTGCAATAACTATTTATTTTTAATGTTTTTACAAAATCTTAATCTATCTAAATTTACTGCATATAATCGTAAGTTTCAATTTGTGTGTCTAAATGTTAATTTTAATATTTTTCAAGTGGAACGCCTGTAAGATGAAATCTTAAAATATCTGGGTAATGTAAAAGAGAACTATATTTGTATCTATTTTTTACAACTAGTCATGTCTTAAATATGTATACGAAAGTTGTTAAAATTAAAACTCACTAATCTATGATTTAGTTTTCATGAATTACATTATACACAATATATTTGCATTAGAGTCTTCTGACTATGTCACAGTGAAAAGTAAATAACGCATATAGGTTTGTAGTTTTTAAGTAATATGGTAAACTTTTACTTTGTTCAATGTACTACACTGATAATAAAATATTTTCTAATACTGATTTTTCATTTGTATATTGTCTAATTATAATGTTGTTTTAAGGGTATCTGTAATCTGTAATTGTGTAAGTTTGAAATAATATAATAAGCACAAAGAAACAAATCGTCTTCCAAATTAAAAGATTTGCTTCCACAATTTATACTATAGTAGTAATTTAAAATAGGTTACTACGGAAATTTAAAAATTAATTTTTTTATACACTGGTGTAAAAAGGAAGAGGTTAGAAATCTCGGAATTCTTTAACTATATTGATATTTATTAAAAGCTCAAAGTCCGTGATAAAATAGATTTTTTAATAATTTTAAAGTAAAGTTTATCAAACGATAAACATTTTACTTTTCTAAAGAAAAATGTGTATAACGTTGGGAAATCACAAAGAATTCCAATAAAATAGTAAATGTTATCTAGTGTATTATTTTTGGACGAAAAAATCTCTCTCACCACTGAAACAAACAAAGTGATAGAAACCGACTCGTTCGTTGCAACTTCTCTCACTGCACACATCACAATGAAACATACATTGGAAAAATGTTATTTGTCATCTTATGAATACAATAGACGACCTACTGTTTATTCATATATAGATAAGAACAAATTCTTAGCTCTAAAGTGACCTTTTAGAGCAACAGTTTGACGAGCAAATGTGGCCACTAAATAGGTTTATCGCGTCTATTACCTATTTGGTGGATGATTATTTATTAGCCTGATAAAACTTCGATTATAATATCATTATTGAATAAATGTTATGGTGATATTGATTTAAACAGTCTCTGAATTTAATGTTCATATTCGTCAAATTACGTATATGAATGAGAAATTTTGAAAGAATAGAAAAAATTTGATTACGAGGCAGGATCAAATTTTTTCTATTCTTTCAAAATTTCTCATTTATAAAACATTTCAATGCTATAAAACTAAAAATTAAATTTACGTTTATGAAATTAGTCATTGAATGTTTTTTTTTTTTTATATTAACATTATTTAAAATACGTGGCCTTATTTTTTTAGTAATATCTCCTCAACGATTTGCTACGATATAATTTGAAGTCACTTTCTCTAATTAATAATATTAGGGTTCTCATACAAAAAAAATAAAGCCATGCTCTCCAAAATAACATAGCAGGAAGAAATATACCATAAGATATATCTTATATTGTTTTTAATATCAAGATATTGATACCCATCATGTGATTACGTTTAAAAGGGTCCAAATAACTAAAATATATTAGGTCGTAAATAAAGGATTTAGCTTTTATTGGTCCCTTTAACTTCTTTATTGATACACTGATTAATGATGCAATATTGCCGATGCGCCGGAGGCTTAATGTTATATAATGTTTTTTTTATATATAGTTTTTGCAATCTATGGAAACTTTGAATGTCGCTGGAGCGCTCTGTAAATTAAATGTTCAATTATAATAGCGTATTTAGGAAAAAAGAAAGGTTAAGAAACTAGGCGATATTTTTATTACCACAACTGTAACGCCGTGATATGACAATATAACTTAGTCGTATACAAGAGTAAAATACTTGCATTTATAAAATCTTAAAATGGAGGATTTTTTTGCATCGGACACGATTTACTTGCAGTTGTGGCTCAGTGGTGATACCTCGGACTTCAAAATCGATAAGTTGGGGTTTGAGACCAGGCGAGCGTGCAGGAAATAAATTAATTTTTCAATTTATCTGCACATGTAGATAACATCATCACTGCTTAAAACGGTGAAGGAAAACATCGTGAGGATACTGGCATGTCCTGAATCAAAAGTTTAATGACATGTGACATCTGTCAATCCACACTTGCCCAGCGTGGTGGATTATGGCCTGAACCCTCTTAGAGGCCTGTATCCCAGCAGTGGGAACATATATGGGCTAATGATGATTATGATAACGATTTACTACAGTGAAACCAAAATGGATGCACATTTGTATTGCTTAGTATGTGTAGGTTAGAAAATAGGATGGTTGTCATTTATCTTTCAACTGTAATGTGCCTACACGCATAACGATAACCTTTATATTTTACAAAACATATGTAACACATATTTATTTTTTGCCCATTGATTGATATTTGGTTGGGCGCGGTAAATGACGCAATAAAACAGATCGATCCAAATAGGTAGGTCTCATCCAATGCCACCTTTACTAACAGAAGACGTAAATTACTTTTTCTACATATTTGGAACATTTAATCTTCTAATAAATACTCCATTTTCGATTCCTACGACTGTATAAAACCGAAACGATAGTTTTATTTGCTACCATTGTTCTTTTGATCCCGGTCCCAAAAGTGTTTAGCATCATGAAGTGTTTTGTGGTAAGTTAGTAAATATTTTTTTGTTTATTTAACACAAAAGATGTTTACTGCTAGAGTAAATTTTATGCTTTTTTCTCATTTATTTTACTTATATGATACCATGTAGCAATAACATTTTAGAATTCTTCATTTCTAATACAAACTTACTAAAATTTAGAATAAAACAGAGATATGACTGAACCATTTATGCTTAAACTTTCATTAATAGTAAAGCATCTAACATAACAATAATGCCATTAGTGGTCAATATCAGTCTACCCTACTTACTTGTTAAGAAATGACACTTTGTCTTTCTTAGAGGCCTTTGAGAATAATATTATATGTGTGGACGCCTTCTACTACAGAAATTGATATAATAAAAATATTTTTCAATATTTATATAAATCTATCAGTGCCTATGTTTGATATTTTTACGGTGTCTATAGCAAGTGTAACAATGTTCATATAATATGTGTAACTATACATAGTGTAACAAATTTTACATGTGATAGTCGAGCACGCTTCGGCACGAATTGGGCCAGCTCGTACCGGGGAAGTACCACCAAGTACCCCCATAGAAATCCGGCGTGAAATATTAGTTTGATATTGTGTTTCGTACGGTGAGTGGGGGAGGCGGAGACCCATATCCTATTCCTTACCCTTACCAAGTCATTTCCTTTATTTGAAGTCGACAATCCATTTGTAGAGTCTCTCTTCAAACGTTCATGGGCGGTGGTAGCGCTTACCATCAGGCGACCCACCAGCTCCATTGCTGACATATATGTATTAGTTACCCTAATGTAATACTTTAAACGTTTGCAGGCAATTGTTTTTACTGCTTTTATAAGCAGCACATTAGCGGTCGACGATGGCAAATACCACCCCGAACGTTACGGGAAAGAGGGCAAATATCAACCATCAAACGATGGCCAGTACTACGACTACGTGCACAAATATAATAACTTTTATGGGAAGAACATTTACAACCCTGCGTACTACCCGCTTTACTACAATTCGATAAGGCCGTACCAGGAATTGGTAGCGCCTTTTGTTAAGAGGTTAGCATTGGTACTTCTGACATTTCCTTTTCTACCAGCCTGTTTGAAAGACAAAACTCTATACAAATAAGGACGCCTTTTGTCAATTTAATTGTATTATAAAAAATTTGCTTGGTTCTTTTTGTACAATGAAGCATTACAAATAAATAAATAATTTGTCAAACTCTTCTCTTTTTCAAATATAAGTAGTTCGATTATAATTTCATCAAATTATAACTTTATAACAATCAGATAATTATGCCAATGTATACTTCTATTAACGGAAACATTTGAGCATTCTAAAAATATATATTTAAATAGTTAAATGTGTATCGCCTACTATTTAGTATAAGCAAAGTAACACATGTACATAATTTCTAAATATTATCTGAAAGGCATGAGTGTTTATAATCAAGTTTTTCTTTTTCATTTCAGCGACTTCCCAACTCAAGTTGTTGTCACAGCACGTCCTCCCATCGTAACAAGCACCGCTGTACCACTTGTACCTTCAACGGTCAAATATGTACCTTTGTATGCCACCAACCAATACCTCAATGGAAGGAACGCCAGAATCGTAACACAGGACAGTGATTCAAACGAAAATGGATATCATTACAGTTTCCAAACCGAGAACGGTATATCTGCCGAAGAGACTGGTAGTGTTGCTTCAGCCTCAAATGGAGCGGCCAGAGTAAAGGGCTTCTATGAATACGTAGGAGACAATGGTCTCACATACCGAGTAGATTATACCGCAGACGAAAATGGATTCCACCCTTCAGGCGCACATTTGCCTTAGGATAATTTAATTACGAAAATCAATATATTTTTGTATAAAAAGTCGAAAATGTAACAGAAATGCTATGTGTACCTTCGAAAAGAGTATTAAAATAATTAAATGTATTAAATAAAATATAAACTGTTACTTAGCTACTTTTATTTTAAATTTTACTAATTAAATAGGCAATTGATTTATCGATTGTCACTAATTATTAATAAGCTACAATAATGTTATATTTGGCAAATACCTTGAGTCACGCTGAGTTTTGCACTCACACCTTTTAAATTTATGCACCTAACAATAGTTTAATACAAATAAAATGAAAGAATTAGCATACAAATGGTAAGTTTATAATTGTGAATATGAAGTGTGAATTAATTGGATATTGTTACGCACGTAGGATGTGTATTTTTATCTATTTGTTTATAAATTCCATGCTTTCATAGTTTTAGGTGGCATTTACGAGCAATAAAACTATGAGGAATCAATTATATTGTATCACTTCTAGTTTTTTGAATATATTTCAAACATTTATGGAAACTGGGCCTGTCGCCAAATTTGCATGTAAATTAAGTTTATGAAAACTTTATTAACACATTGCTGATACGTCATAAATAGTCAAGTATGTCATATTTCAATATGTTCATATTTAATGTAACTGAAGAAAAATATAGAAATAAGCTCTAAAGGACATCAACTCTAATTTTGAAATCTTAAATTTAGTATGTTACGCGTTCATTTTTATTTTTTATTTACATAATTTACATGGTTTTCGCAACTCAGGTATTCGATAAATCAAACGTTACCTCGGCTATAGGCGTGTTCGCGAAGACCTGGTTTATTTTCTCTTATGTATGCTAATAATATTATAGATACCTATCGTATTGTGTATTTTATCTTACTAGAAATCCTTTAGTAGTTACACCTAGAAGTATATTATTTGTTCTGTTCAGTACAGTAATTTTGTACACATGACACAAGTGGAAACTAAATTTATTCATCTAATGAAATGTGATAAAATATGTATAATCGGGATAAAAAGTATCCTATCAACCAAGTCGGCTCATACCCTGCCTGAATACCAATTTTCATAAAAATCCATTCAGTACCAAACAAACAAACTTTTACATTTATAATATTTGTGTGACTAGTGTGATAGTGTTATCCCAACCTCCATTATACGAGAAATATTTATAACATTTGTCGTTGTCCTATTATAATTGCATAAAATAATATGTACTATGGTAAAATAAAAGTCCAGTATATATATATATACAGTTTGTAATATGTGCTATAATAAACCCTTGAAATTATTTTTTAAATACTAAAAGATTACTTATACTTATTATATAGATTTAAAAATCATTGCTATAGTAAACGAAAGAATTACAAGTAATGTATCGTATTATGTGTCGTTACGCGCCCTTGACGCGTTTTTGACGCCCACGCGTTTTTGGTACTGAAATCAAAAATAATCAAAAAATTGATAAAAACTTATTAATCTTTCTATAAATCACAGGAAAATAATCTGTTCAAATAGCCAAATGTTGTCTTATTTATTTTGGGCAGTTAGGGGTGTACACATAGAGTTTTAATAATTTATCTAATAGAAAAATGCGTTTGCGATTTAATGTTGCATATTTTACGTTCTCAGGTTATGAAATACATAAGCTCCATTGAACATAGTACACCACAGGCGGACATTCTATACTTTTGCATACGCTGATTAAGTAAAAATTATATAAACAACAAAACTAAGTAAAAAATCATATAAAATCGGAAAAAATTAACAGATCTGTGTATATTTAGTATGTTTTAGTTTTTATATTGTAAAGCGCGTGTAAGTGTATTGCGTGATAAAGTTGAATAAATCAAATTTGATAAAAATGCACAAAAAGATGCTGTACCCAAAAAATTATGTTTTATGGACAGCTATAGGTAGTTCATGACCGACGGAGAATAAATAATCTCACTGTTTAATTCCGCCAAAAATAAATCTTGTAAGAGTTATCTCTTAAAAAAAATGATTTCTTATGAAATCATTTTTTTTACTTGTGAATTAAAAATAATGTTACAGTTGAAATTGAGTCCTACTTTTTTATTGAAAAATACATTTTTCATCTATTTGAATGTTTAAATTATAACATGAAATCACGAACCGAAACGGATGCAGAATAACGATAGCTAATTATAATATTTGATGATTCATATATTTAAATAGGATTGAATTTTTCTTAAACGAAAGAAATACTTATCTTTATAGTCATAATTGTGGTATAGATTTACATAAATGATTATTTAGGTTCGATAAAATTTGATAATTCAATTCAAAAATCTATTATCTGAAAAATAATAGAGCCTTCAATGTACGAAGAGATTTCATTAATTTATGTATATGTACGGCTTGGGCATGAAAAATATCAAATTATATACCTCAACAAAAATTCATATTCCGTAGGCAGTTTATATCTATAAAACAGGCTATACATATTATAATAAAGGTGTAGAAGTAAATATTCTTACTTAGTTATATTGATAATATAAATAAATAAACGATAAATTAGATCAAAACTGAACCTAAATGTAAAAAAAAATATTGTCTGTTTGTTCAAGCATTGTGCAAGAACTAGTGCTTCGATTATTATAAAATTTGATAACATTATAATTTAACATTTTGGGCATTACACTGGATACAAGTTATCCCTGATAAGTATCTTAAAAAAAACAATTAATATAATTTGGCGGTAAATAAGTACGTCCGTAAACGTTTATAAACTACAACACAGGCGAAGCCGCCGGCAACGAGCTAATTGTAAATAAGTTATTTTTTTTAATTTAATAATTAATGATATTTACAGAATACTAGCTGACTAGACTTTAATAGATGAGGTTTTATTTTCAAATTTAAACATTTTACGGACCCTTCTATAAGTCCAATCTATATCTACTCTCCTATTATATTCAAAGGAAGTAATTAATGTCTATAAAATGAGTATTATAATTTATGTTTAATTTTTTTTTTAATCCGATGTATCTAAAAAATCACAAATGAAGCGTTTTATAAAGTCAATTTAAATTGGTTCCGTGTCCTCAAAAACAAGAATCATAATTTATACTTTGGATTTGCTAACTTATATTTTAATGGTAGACTTCGAGTTATATATCAGAGAATCTACTAAAAATTAGAGCATGAATAAACAACCTTCAGTTAAGAAATCGAGTTTTGATGTTAAAATAATCTCTTTATTATTATAACACTGGCATTGATATTTAAATATAATAATTTTTAACTCGATTTTTATCTTAGCTAAAGTTATAATTAACCAAAAAATTCAATACGAAATGGATTTTTTTTCTTGCTGTAACAAAATGAATATTTATTGTTTCGTTGCCTGCAAGAGATGGCTCTATAGCCGTAAGGTAGCCTAATATATAATTGGTGTTCGTTAAAAGCCACAGTACAATAAAAGAGCAAAATCAATTCTTATATTTGCTGTATGCAGTATAAATAAATAAATAAATATATTTTTTTTGTCATGTGCCTGGCAACTAATAACCGTTAAGAACATTTTAAAGCACTCCTAAAATTAAAAACAATAAAAAAGCGCTAGTACATAACTAAATCTCCAATACCCATCTGTAGTATGCGGGCCGCAAGCTTGAGAGATGCTATGACGATATCTTCAACCTTTTTTTTTCTTTATACAATTGAATGTCAACCAAAAAAAAGTAGAATTTTGCATTTTATTTGAACTCTTTATCATTCCATTGTTTAACATTTCCTCATATAACATAACATTATATAACTATATCAATAAATAAGGACCCATAATGTTTAGATAAGACATCATGGCACACTGAGTAGCCTTAGGCTTCAAAAGCTTGGGAGTTAAGCCGGTATTTTATAATAGTCATCACAATTTACTCGTTTTGGTTGGACTCCCTACATTTTATCTCCATCTACATCGGAGGTTATAAAATTTACTTAATAGGAGCATACAGTATTTATATTAAATTTTCTTCAAACTCATTCAACGCTTCTAGTTCACGATTCTCTATCGATGAAATGTGTTGCATCAGCTGCAGCAGTATTATCAAATACTATAAGAATAAAAGTATACGTAGATAAATCATATATTTAAGTCATAGTTATAATTGTATGGTAATGTCATTTTAAATATTGTTTTTTTATCAAAAACCTGCATCGCCTTTAAAAAGTCACAACTAACCCAAGTCTAAATGGGACAACACGGCGGGAACCAGTTTCAAATTTAAAAAGAGTAATAAAATCTGTTCATCCAGTTAAAAATTATGAGTTTCAAACACAAGAAAATACAGCCAGCTTGATAAGTTCCTTTTATTTTGAAGTTGAAGTGAAAATAATCAAATCACTCAAAGTCATAATAAACAGTAATTATTCTATCTATTTTCTATTCGTTTGAAGGACCAATGAATTTATTTTGGAGATATTTATTTGCTTCGACTTAACATTTGTAAAATGGTTTTTTGTTTGCTTTGTGTTAATATTTGAGTTTCTAATATGTTGCGTGAAGTTGTAGATTGTTTAAATTACTATTGTGGGTTTAAATAGAAACCTTAAAATTTTTAGTTCGAAGTCGAAACAATTTATGTTGAACAAATTTGTTATTTTATGGCAAGGTAAAAAACAAACCACTTAGAAACTTAAGAACAAATAAGAATGTGCACTATAAGTAAAGTTTTAAAAAAGGCAGAAAAATAGTAATAAACAATTGTTACTTTACAAATTTTAATCATATTTGGGAAATTGTAAATGAAATAAATAATATATTAAAATAAAAATAAAAGAACGACACATCAAGTCGATCTTATGTTGTTAACATAAAACTTTACCTTTCACATTTTCTTATAGCCTCACCTTACTAAAATATTATGAATACAGTATAATTTATTATATATATGCTGTAAAAGCATTATTATTGAATAATATTTTTTTAAATTTCGACAGGTTTAAATGAACAATTTAGGATATGATAAGGTAATCCTTATATAGCATATATGCTTTCGGGGCATCATGTTATAGTTCACACAAAGTTTTTCTATACAGAATCTTAATCTGTCTACAACTTATATGAATTCTTCTATAATTTATTTGATAACATTTCATTTTATAAATATTACACCATTCAATATTTAGTATAAAAAAAATCATTTTAGTATTTTAACTTATTGTTGTATTTGTTTGCTTAATTGTAAGCTTTTTATTTATGTAAAATGAATTCAAATTGCACCAATTGAATTCAGTTAAATTCAATAATTTAAAATAAACAAAATAACAGTATATGAAATTATTGTCCATAATTATGAAGTACGTAGTAATTTAGCTGTAACTAGACGCTGAGTTTAGGTCTTTACTGAAATTTTGGGGTGTTTTATTGACTAGTGTATATTAGAATACAAAGATAAACGTCTCATTTATAACTGGCATAAAACTTTCTTTTCTGTTGTAGTAGTATCATATTATTAATTGATTGAAGTAGTTCCATATCCTAGAATTTTTGAATTATTTTAATAGCAGTCGTAAAATGGCGTGATTTGCATATTGATTTGTTATCCAAATCTTATGCACCAAAGACAATTAAATATTTACTGTTGTGATAATAGTCCTAAGTTAACACTAATCTGTAAAATAATTAAATATTTCAGCTAAAATATACATTTTTATTTGATAAAAATTACATAAAATTTATTATTTATTACTAACAATTATTTTAACCAGAAACAGTTATTTTCTAAATTAGATCAAATAATCCCATAAAGTGACCTTACGATATTATATGACTAAAGCGGATCAACCAAGTGTTATTTAATAGTAAAAAAAAAACGTCCTCACACTATCAACGAAATATTTAAATATTATTGCAATTCGCCGCCTAAAGTGGGTGGTTCTTTGTGCCATATAAAAGCGTGCGCGGATTTTTTACCCGCATTCAAACTAGTTCATCCAAGCTAGGCTAATCTTAAAAAAATCACAATGAGATTCGCTGTAAGTAAAAATAATTTTGCGAAAAAATCAAACGTTATATTATACAAACATTATATAATATTAAATTATGTATTTACAGGTGGTCGTATTAGCCTGCGTCTTGGCAGTCGCCAACGCCCAATTCAACCAGGGCCAATACTTCCCCCAACAGGACCAATCTGGTCAATACAAGAAGTACAACAGCCAATACAACGCCTACAACCCTTACAACCAATACAACAACCGTTACAACCAATACAACCGTTACAACCAGTACCAACAGAACTACAACCCCTTCAAGCAATACGTGTCCACCACCCCCTTCCCAGTCCGCCCCGTCACCGTCACTGAGGTCCCCGCCGTTAAGGTCAGCAGTGCCCCAGTCGTCACCCCCAGCCCAGTGGTCGTCCCCGCCCCCGTCCCAGTCGTTCCCGTCGCTAGGGTCGTCGCTGATGCCCGTTCCGCTGAGACCGTCAGATACGGAAACGAAATCAACGCAGACGGTGCCTACAACTACTTGTAAGTAGTACCTAACATCACTGGTTTTAGTGTAAAATGTTAATTTGTTTATGTTTATTTGACAACGTATGTTTTAGCTACGAAACCAACAACGGTATCGCCGCTCAAGCCCAAGGTACCCCCCGTAACTTCGGTGGTAACCCCCCAGTCGTCCCTGATGTCGCCCAAGGATCTTTCTCCTGGACTTCCCCCGAGGGTGAAGTGATCTCCATCACCTACGTCGCTGACGAGAACGGCTACCAGCCAACCGTAAGTGTTTTATAAGTTTTTTTTAGTATCCTTATAAGTAATATTTGGAATTTTTTATTGAGCAATATATTCCATTACTAAAGTAATACATAGCTCTATACATTTTAAATAATTTATTTTTGTCATGGACATTTGAGCCGTATCACTAATTCTTATTATGTTTCCAGGGTAACGCTATTCCCCAACCCCCACCAGTCCCCGCCCAGATCGCTCGTGCTCTCGAGTACATCTCTAAGTACGCTCCCCCCGCGCCCCTCCCCGTCGTCTCCGCCAGCGCTGTCGCCAAGAACTAAATAACATCTATTTCCTCTCAGAATCTCATCACCAACAAAATTTAATTCGACACAAACTAGTTCTAATTTAAGACTTGTATAAATGTATAATAGTGTCATAAATAAAGAGCCTATAAAGCATTCTTGAAATGTTGTGTACAAACTGAAAAATAAATAGAAATAGTTAATAAAAAGTTATTTCATTCTTTAAATAATTCTATCGTCAAGGATGTTAAACGAAATAGGATATGTTTTTATAAAATATTCTTCAAATGTATTTAAATCATATGAGAGAATCCCATTAATCTCGTTTAATATCACTGATTTCAAAGCCATAAATATAAATTAATAGACTGATTAATATTCGATCAATAGCGCTGGTTTTGACTATTATTAGAATAATAATTGTTATTCTCATAACAATCAAAGAATAGGTAGTTTGTTTTTATATGTTTTATTGTAAAAGCGTATGGAAACATCTCTATATGTGCCCCCATTACATGGCCAGCAAGATGGAACCATAAATACTAAGAAAAGTTACATAAAAGGAAGTAAACAAAATACGAAAAGGGCTATTTTATTCAAATTAAAGTTAATACATTTATTTATAAGAACAGTTTCGTATACACAAGCACCTATTTAAACTCATTATTGCTTTTCATCTATATTTTTTTTGACATAATGATTATCATACTATTGAAAAAGAAGATTACAAATTTATTTACCTGTTAGCCTTCATACTGACCTGATATTCGCTTAAAAAACTTCGATAAATCAGCCAAACTGTATACTCATTAATAAAATTACATCTGCGAAGTGACCTTTAACATTCAACTAAAGCTGCGATTGTTTTTGTTTATATTGATAACAAATTTTAAATTATATGGGATCAAATTTCGATTATGGTATCGGTTCAGTAGTTTTTGCGAAAGAGTAACAAACACACATACATCCTCACGAATTTTCGCTTTTATAATATTAGTAGGAAGTAGGATTATCTTGGTAGAACCATTTATTTTCACCGGTAGAATTTCGGTCCTGGTATACATGGCTTTGTTGCGGTACATTTTGCACGGATATTGTTGGTTTAATGTATCTCTTTAATTAATATTTAATAGAAAGAACTATTTTAAAAATGTTAGCAAGCAAAAGGATCTGTAGAGTAATTTTCATGTATGATATTAAAATAAGCTTTAATAAAATAAACTTAAAGAGCTTTTCCATGTCCGCCTTTTTATTATTAGGTCTTGAATATTTTTATATACCAAGATACAAAAAATAATAACCATAACCTGAAGTACAATGTGGGGATTTATTGATGTGTATTTAAATAATTTTAACTTCACTCATTAAAAAAGCATTCAATCATTTTTAAATTGTGCAAGCTTTTATGTAGTAGATAGACATTAATTGATGACCTCTCAACGAACAATACATTTTTTGTCATAACTTTGATTGTATCTAAAATACGTCATATTGAAAAATATATTAGAACGCGTATGTGCGGTTTAAATTTAGTATTAACTACACGTAGGCTGTGCAGTTAATGTTAGTTTCGATTAGTTTTAATAATTAAAAACGAAGAATACGAATACATGTTAACTGAAGTCACTATTTTTTATTGCATTTTGTGAATATAATAAAGAAATACTCAACTTCCCCAGAAATTCCCTACAAATTAATTAAAGAAACTATGTCAAATTTTCAAAACGTGATTAAATATTTCCTTAAATATAAAAGAATCAAATGGCTCAAAATCATTGAACGTATTTCATTTTGTCATTATTTCATAATTGATCAATGCATATTCAGAGGCATTAAGCTACCTGCCCAGAACTTGAAAATAATGGTTTAGAATAAATTTTGGCAGAACATTCGCAGACGACGTGATTCTGATGCGTATAATATGTCATTGTGAATAAAAAACCTCGAAGTGCACGAGATGAAGAAGGTGTGGCATCCGGACATAATTTTATTATTAAGTATTTATTTGACTTTCAATAGAGTTTAGTATACAATTGTGTAAAGTAAAAGTTTTGTGTTACGGTTAACCATCAGCATTTGGATTTCTCCTCATCTTACTTACCGAAGACTAACCATAATACCTTATAAACCAGAATTTTTAAAAGATATAAATTGTTGTAAAAAAAGTCTCGTGACCCCTTGTGGGGCCTGGAGCAGATGCCTAGCATATCTGTTTCAAATAGGCGAAAAGCGGGTGATCAGCTTTCTGTATCCTGCCAGACCGAAACAGATTTTTTGTTGTTGTAAGTCCCCACCAGGAATCGTACCAAGGACTATGCTTTTGCGGTAACCACTGTACAAGATGGCGAACTAACTGTTTATACAATATTAATTAAGGAAGAAATATTTTTTTTAACTTAATTAATCGAAAAATGAGCCGTGATCAATCACGCCAATAAATCACCTTCACAGTATAACTTATAGAGTAAATCTTTTATATGAATCATCTTCAGTGTTAAGTAATGAGTTAGTTAATATATGAAACGTTAGTGTCAATTTTACGATTTGGAATAATTTAATATAATCTATATCAATTTTATTTATTCTATCTAGGAAGTCTGTGTCCTTGAATTTTATAGACATGTCACATTGGTTCAAGGCAGAAGCAGCTGAACCCACACAGTTGACCGTTCTTCATCAACCACATCGATTACGCAATCCGACGAAAATTTGTATAACTGGTTTAAAATTGTAGACTAATCTTTAATCAACCTTATAAATCAAATGTACCAAAATTAAAAGATTGAAATATTTTACAACTGTTTTGATTTTTGATATAAGATATATTCTATTGGTTTTTTTATAAAATCTTAGTAAGGTATCATAGAAAATGTTTTGACCACATATTTTTATAGTCAATACAATATGCAACAAGGATATATATGACTTAAATTTCACGCGTGACGCTATCACGCGTGAAATTTGTTTTAGAAAATCGAGATATTAAGCCATTATATCCTAACCACTTCTTGAAGGAGGTATTCAATTTAATTATAATTGTAACCTGTCAATAAAATGGTATTCCTAATAACTCAAAATCAAACTTTTTGTGCTTTTTTAAGAACGTGAAATTACTCTCAAACATCTATATATTGATTTTTATTCGATTGTTCTACCTATTCTGTTATTACCCTTCAGCGCAGTGGTAAATAATACACTTTAGCCTACAAACGAGAACAATTACTTATTATAAGTAATCTAAGAGGAATAAACGTGACTGTCGAGTGTCAATTTAATATTAATTGCTTATATTGGTCGTTATTCACAAAGCTGTAATATTATACTGATGCCCTGAATGGTAATAAATTTATGCATGATACACCTTCTTGGTGTTTAATTAGATAATATGTCAAATAAAAAACCCCAGCAAGAACCTCGTATTTTGGTTGAAATTAAGTGTATGACCAGTTGACAGGTTTTGTGGTTAAGGCTTTGCGTAATAAAAACATCGGGGGCTTGAAATTAGACGTGCATAATATTTTATCTGTATAGGCATATTACCTAAATTATAATGCTCTATTTGAAATAATTTAAAATTCAAAATTTCAAGACATCAGTCTAAACTCCAGTCTTTTGTCTTTTGCACCTAACCAGCATGGGCGTTTATTTGCTAAATTAAAAAAGCCTACGTATAACTAACATGCAATTATAGGAACAATGTCAAGCTGATTATGATAATAATGGTGTTAAATTAAAATTAGACGTTCCAATTTTAAGATTGTTTTTTTTAAACCATTTCATAATAGCTTTAGATAAACATATAGTAAGGCTATCATGCGAATATGAAGTGAACCGTGATTTAAATCGCGAAGAAGCATGCTCAATTTCCACTTTTCAACAACTCAATTTACAATGTGTGATGTTCATATTTAAAATGAGATAAATATGAAATATTGGTTTAAAGATGGTTCTGACGTAGATATAAACTATAAAGTTGCATCTCCTTCATTTCTTGCATACCTTTACCCATAAATGTCAGGTAAATCAAAACTGTTAATGTTGTTTACTTAAAATTATGAGAATCGTAAGACAGCATCAAAACAGTTTATTCAACGTTTTAGTGATTTGAAACAACCCATTTGTATCACAAATAGCTGCAATTCCCATGGTCTCAACAAAGGTGTAATTGAGTAGGTATGTATTGTGATAGATGTGCATCACGAATAAAATCTATCGTCCTCTTATACCAAGCTGAATGACCTTAACATTTTGAGATGCGCTAGCACACACCATATTTGTTTGTGGCTATTAAGCTTACTATTTTATTGTAATTTAAATTGACAACAAAAGTAAAAAACTAACATATACAGTGTTATAACATATCCTTAAAAATTGGGCGGGTACATGCGCTATCAAGTGGTGACTCCCTTTACAGGACAAAATGTGCATATGGGCTACTAAAATAAAAAAATACGTAAGGAAGATTCAAACATGCAATTTTTCTAAATGTATATTTGGTTCAATTACATTATTTAAAACCCACATCATTTTCTAGAGTTACGAATCTTAAAATATGTTAATAAAAGAAATACGAACTTTGTAGCATCATGCATTAATCATTGTTCAGATTAATCTATAAATAAATTTTCTATAATTTGAATTTGAACCACCAAATTAATAGTACAAGATTTGAAACACGGTGTATTCTTTATCTATCCATACAATGACCCCCGTTGAATAAGGAGTAACGACCTTTTTTATAAGTTGTTGAAATCTTTCCGTAAAGAATTTCATTAATTATTTTAGAACTAGAAGATCCTGTCTCGTGTTTTTAACTTTTCGACATAGTTTGAATACATTACATAGTATTTTACTTTAAAATATTTTGTATCATAATGATATTGTCAATTGTTTCTTTTGTTCAAGGCTTTTTAATAGAGTACTAGTTTAACTCGTGTGGAAATTTCCATGGGAAGAGACGTTAAGCCTATACCACTCTAATACCCAAACTAGAATAATTATATTTAGACACAAATTATATCCTGAAAACAGTCTGTTGCGATGTAAACAAAAGGCAAAGAATTGAAACATTTCCGTCCTTATAATATTAGTGTACCTTCTAATATTATATTATATTGGATATTGAGATGACCGGAAAGGGGTTTCGGTGCTCGTTTTAATAATAAATGTGTTTTATCACGTTTTAATTTTATTAGTTTTTGATAAGCAAGTGAAAAATTGTAAACGTAAGGAATATTATTTATGTTGTTTAGTAATTAATCATGTCAGACATTTTGATATATTTATTTCAATAAACCTAGAACAATTTTTGTAGCGTGTCCTTTGTTGTCTTGTGACTTTTCAATAAATCAAAAGAATTAATGATTTATTGAAAAGCTTAAAGCTAGAGAAAAAGAACTTTCGTAGAAGCACTCAGGGCCTAGCCGCGGCAGCAGCTATGGAAACACGTTGTGCTTCTATCATTCTTTACTACCCACGCACTTTGTGTTTCCGCTCGAAATCCATACAAATCCATGTCGTAGCGGTGCTTCTGCATACACTTAAATATTCATGCGTTAATTTTAAGTAATTTTGTATTAAAAGCTTTTATTTTTATAATTCATAATAAAAATTGAATGCGATGAATATAAAATCGTACCTAATTTGAAAATTAGAATAAATTATTACGTTCTAAACTTGTTGATCATATTTAAAGGACTATTCCTTTATACTTGAGTACGTTTTTATACAAAAAGTTGATATAAAGCTTTTAATACACAATCTTTCAATAAATAATGTAAAAAGAACCCTAAATTATTCAGATACCGAACAATACACAGTTCAAATGAAAATATAGTAGGCGCCCTTACACAGGCCACAACATAAACAATCTAACTAACACATACATAGAAACATGCTCAAATATACATACGCACCCGCTCTCTCTCACACATAAGTACTCACTCTCATCCGTTAAATTTAAATTCATGTAAGAAAAAAAATTGCATTATTATTAGCTGAATTACTTTAATCTAAATAATTGTAATGCTATTTTAATGTTATGAATCATAATAGAAGGTGGACCCCAAAATACAGGCTATTTGTAGTTCAAAACTGTATCTATAAAAAAGATCAATGAATGATTTGTTACTTCGTAATGTTAAAGATTATTACAAAGACATTGTAAATTTAAATACATACTAACTTGAATTATTAGAACAGAAATGATTACCTAATGTTAAATTTTTACAAAAAACTACTCTCAATGTATATTTTATTTTTAAATATGTCTATTTTATTGATAATCAGACCCTTCACCAAAAGAGTGCCATTTTTATTTATATATTTAACTATAACTACAGATAACATAATACTATTCTAGTACTATAACGATAGAAATAAATCTAAAACTACTTTAAACTGGTTTGTATGTGGAACGTATACGATATCATCGAAAACAAAATCCTGTAGTTTTGTAAAGACTACATAACTATAATTTATATTATATTTGCTCTTTGATACATAAGAACTTAAATGAGTAAATGTTTGATTGCGGGTACCTACTCTAAAAAACGTTTGATAGAAGAAAATAATTTTATCAGAGATCCAGCATGACGCCATGTGTGTCATCAACTGGATAAGTATGTAAATGCAAGTATGTGATTAATATAATCTTCTTATTTTACTTGTATTATTATTACAAAACAAATTATTCATTTAATACCAACATGTTCCGTATATTATAATCGATACTGTTAATGTAATGATTACGGATATAAATAGTAATTTCAGATTCGATTGAAATATCTTATATGACATTCCAATAAACGAATCATACGCATAAACGAAAATTCGAATGTTTTTTTGTTGTCTTTTCGATTACCTCGTGTGTTTATGATAGGAGTGAGTCTGTAGAATGTGCTATTTAGTGGAGTGATTAAAAAACAATTATCTTAGTATATTTTATATCTATTATTCTATAAAGGCCTATTTAATTAACATGATTATAGGCTATGTATGTATGTAACTTCAGCCAGTAGGAGCTGAATGAAAAATGTAACGGAAAAATCTTTAAAGAGAAAACGAAATACTTTAAACGTATTTCAGGTGAAGTCGGCTGTCGGGGCATGTATCTAGTAATATAAAATATATACCATCTCGTGTTGGAAAAAATAATCTTCAATTATTTATATGATTGTACATAATTCATACTCCTTTTTATTAATTCATTATTGTTAACGTACACGTGCATGAGCAAATGTTTCTTTTATATAGTCATTAAATGTCATCGACTTTCATTAATACTAAACAGATTAAAAATAATGGATGAAAAATTAAAAGTTTACTTACTCGCGGTAGTGACTTTTATTGGTTGTAAACATTATATTTAAACCGCAATTTGTACTGTTCGCAACGTATTTTTTCTAATGAAAATATAATCACACTAGCTGGTGTCTGCGACTTCGTTCGCGTGAACTTTGTACGTGTACAAACTGGAGGCTCATATGTTGCTCGGACTTAATATCTTTACAACAAAAAACTTTCATTGAAATCCGTCGAGTAGTTCCGGAGATTATTGTGTACAAACAAACAGACACAATTTTCTTTATTCGTGCTCGATTGCTGTTTTAAACACCCTTTAATTATTAATTATTTTTAATATAATCAATGTACAGATACAGTTATTTTACTGCTTTTATTATTTGTATGTCTAAATTTGATTTTAGCTTAAATTTGTTGATAATTTAATTCAAAGTCCTTTTTTTTATTATAGTAAATTTATGCTATATTTAAAAAGGTTTGAGGCAAAGATATCAGATATCTTATCATAGGCAAATGGTTCTATTTTATTTATAAGAAATGGAACCCAAAAACCACATTCCAGAATTATTTATTTTAGCAAAGTGATCTCTTTCTGCTCTGAATATGTATTCAAGATGTGTATTCATTATAATTTTATAGCCGCATGAATGACATATTATGCCGGTATCCGGGTTAAACGAGTTAATGTAAAATTGTATTATAAATACCTTCACAGCTGCCACAATATTTTATAACGATACCATTTTTTTTCGGTTAGTCATCTTTCGTCGGTGAAACAAAACAGGATTATCACTGGATCAGACATTTCAACTTAAGATTTATAGTATGTATTTAGTAAGTCGTTGAAGAAATAAGAAGATAATTTATTTTTTGCTTTGGCAATATATACTATATGTTACCAGTAAAGTTAATTATTTAGGTTTTATTAGAATTGCCAGTAACAAAACTTTGATATTGTTAAAGAGTTTAATGACTTTTATTTGTTGTACTATTGTGAATGCTTAAGGATAGTTATAGCCTAATTTCGACACTGAGGCCTCGTGGAAACAGAGGTTGACCGATGGTATAATGACAAAAATAAATCATGTTAAATCCATCATAACACCCAATGATATTATGTAAAAATGTTGCCGTTGTCACCCACGCGATAAATTATACAAATAACAAATTTATTATATAAAAATATCCAACATTGACATTTAGGTTGAAATCCTTGTGTATAACATACATAGATATGGAATTTAGTAATAAATGGATATATAGGAAAATAATTAAATGCATAAAAATGTGAACGGATGTTCTCACGGGATATTGAATCACAATAATAAACTGATTGATGAGCAAACAGATTAAAACTATCTACAATAATCTCCTTTTCCAGCTTATTTGTATTCATCTTGAACTTAAAATGCTTGTGATGTTCAACGTGGAAAACAGTTAACTATTTTTTTTTCAACAAGAAAGTAAATAGGTTTTGTAAGATCTAAGTACTTTTAAATAACTACTTTACTTTAAGCTTCAGTTGAGGGCTTATTCAATGCAGTTTTGGTAGTTAAAAACCTTAAAACCTTCCATAGTTATTTGGAAGAATTTGATTTAGGAATACTTGTCTCAATTGAGTAAGCCGATTTTGATTATTCTTTTTTAATTGAAAGCTACACTCTGTGTGGTCCTGTTAAGTTAGTCTAGTTTAGACAATTTGAAAGCTGTTTAGTTTATATTTTAATAATTACTAAAGTGCATTGTATGTTACAATTAGCAATTCATTGCTTACGCAAAGAGTAATTCGATGCGGTAAAAATATTTTTACTTAAGACAGGTGTTCAGTTTTTTTTTCTCTTAAATTTGTATAACTTGAATTTTATTTTAGCTTTATTTCATTAAAATGCTTTATAATGGCCACGCTGCCATTATGAAGCATTCTAAACGACAAATCCCGCCTCGTGATGGAATTTATTCTATTCCTTTATTATTTTTCATCTAACATAATTTATAACTATATAATAGGTAACTAGTATAACTTTATAATATATTCATAAAATCCACACTTATATCATTTACCGGCAAATAACGCTATTTGCCGGTGTATACATAATCACAGTCGTATTTAATTACAGAAGTATTTAGTATACGTAATCTGAAATACATTAATAAAATCAAATTTTTCTTTGTAACTATCTGAAATTTTAAAAACAAAGTTTCTATTTAAGAGATTTTAAACGTCCTTAGTTTCGAAATAATCGCGTAATATAGACACAAGATAATCTAAAAAGTAGTTGGTACAATTCATTATAGCAGGATTGACAATTATCTATTTTTTATAAAATAATGAATAAACGGAGTGCTGTTATTATTTTTTATCAATTTCAGTCTTTAAATCAAATTGGATGTCATAAAGAAAGCGAACAAATATCCAAATATATACATAGATGAAGCCTGCTGATTTGGTCAAATTTTATTTATAACATAAACCAATCAACGTTGCAACATACTTTATTTTATATTATTTTCTATGATAGAATTTACATTTAAGTCTTTCAAAAATATTGCAATCTTGTTTTAGATAACATAATTACTTTGATATTTCGTCCCTACAAGGTAAGTTATTTAATAAAGATACTTGAATATTTGCTTTGAAAATAAGCATAATGTAATCATAGAACGCGACTGGAGACGACACCGTGGCGTAGTAAGTTAAAGTTCATAGTTCAGTATTCTTTGCATCTTACAGCGATTGGACATCTATTTACCTCATTTACTTGTTATTAAATATTCTTCATTATTATAAGCTCTAAAGATAACTCAAGGATGGACAATAAAATCGTGTGTGTGTCTTATAAATGCCCTATTGTAATGGCACACGATTAAATGACATTGAGTTATTTAAGGATAATATGTGGATATATGAACACATCGGTCGAGAAAAAAAAAATGTATTTGATGCCTACATGAATTCAGCGTACCTACGCAAGAAAAGATTTCGTTGCAGAAGTAACAATTTTACTTTTTTCACGCCCTTAGGATGGCTATAAAAGATTTAACATTGAACTAAGCTGGGTTTAAAGAAAATTTAATTTAGTGTATAAAATAATTTTGTGTTAATATAAATTTAACGTACGTGGAATATAAAGAAAAAATTATTTCGTTTTATTCATAGCTTTTTTGTTGTTTGTACTTGTTATATGATGATATTCATTAACGAGATTTCATTTAATGAATTTCCAGCAACGAACATATATCTATAAAAGACATTGTATAAATTCTTATAAATATAAAGATATACAAAAGAACCTACAACCATCGCAAATATATATTTGAACGGATAACAATATAAAGCTGTTTTACCGTATATTGAGAAAAAAAAACAACTTCATAACATAATTCATGATTGTTATCCTCAAAATACATTACTATTTAAAATATTAACGCTCACTATCCAATTAAGCTTCGATAGCTACATAAAGACTACTACTCAAGCTAGGGTAGTATGATCAGTGGTGGAGGCGTTCCTAGCATAAATATAGAACTCCATCCTATTAAAAACTATCATTGCATGTAAACTAACTTCCTAGCACAAAAAAGAAACTAGTTCTGTCTAAACCAAGCTAAAATCTTTTTATCCTGACCTGATTAACTGGCTTGGTATAACTTGGCCATCTTAAGCCTTAATATTAACATGTAAGGGTGTTGCACCCTTTGTTTCAAAATTTGACGTCTTTGTCTGAGAAAATTATTATGAAGAAAATTAGGTAAATGAATAAAGTATGAAATAGTTTGTCATAGGTGAAATCTTATTACACATACCATAAATACTGTGTGAACTAATAATATTCATATTTTCGAGGCTTAACTTTTTGTATTCATCTTTATTATGTTTGTAGTAAAAACAAGAGCAAATTAAATTATGAAGAGCCTTCGTACAGCGAACGGCGCGTGCGCAATGCGCATCCTTCGATTAACTCGTAGCGACAACTATGCACTTAGGTTTTTTGCTAGTGGATTCTCTTTGCATTGATGGCATGGTTTGATAATGGAAAAATAAATTACAAGATGTAATGAATGTTACATATAAGCATATTGGTGTTTGTATATATAAATTTACCCCTGTTTTATTAACTAACTTGTATTAAAATGATTTGTTGAAATTATCAGTTCGCAGGTTTTACAAATGTTAAAAATAATCTGGTAAATTATTTTTACACTTATGTTATTTATGATACTACAATGTCAACATTTTGGAATCAAAAAATTTAATAATTTTTTGATATTATTAATCTTTGGTAGATCTTGATTTACCGTCGTTCGATTTTTATATCCTGCTGTCTAAGTAAATGGCATCGATTGATTTTATTTGACGTTGGTACCTAATACACATAGTGTAAACTATTAAGGAATATGAATTAATGAAACGTATTTTTCTATACGTATAAAGTTTTCATTGTCTTATTGCATGAAAAAAATTTGTTTACACAAATATGTAAAATATATTATTTAGTACCTTTGGATATTAATTTAATATACATAAGGTTTGTTGCCTTACAAAACGTCAATACTTTTTCTTTTTGGTCTTTAAAACTTAAATATGTACATAAAAAAAAAGTTGTTATAAAATGACATAACAATATTGATTTATGTTGCAATTTGTCAGAAATCAATGAAATAGCATTATCGTAGCTTTGCTTTCAAGTAAGCATGAATAATTTAAAGGCGTGTATTAGACATCAACGATCCTCTATGGATAAATTAATAGTAAATAATGTACTAGGATGTATTAAAAACTTCCAGTTTTTCTTTATTTCGTATTTAAAATACTATGATCTTAAATGTTATGAAAATTTAAATACTGAACAGAAATCAATAATAAAAAAAATTGTTATATCTATACATATTGTATATAATATACTTAACGTTTTTAAGAAAATGGTAATTTTTATATATTCATAATATTATTTGTCTATAAAAACTTATATAAAACAGATAAATGAATTCACCAGAATTAACGCACTATGACACTATTAAAACACAGTTTTTGAAAGTAATTTCAAATCTTATCTTTTTGAATACAAAAAGAAAATTTAAGATGAATGATGAGTGTTGAAAGGCCTCATATTATTTGACTATTTTTACACGCTTTTTATTAGCTTCACCTGTATGTTTGTTTGTTTGTAACCGACTTCTTTGGGCGCGATTTTGACCCACTTTAAACGGCCAGATTTCGTTCAAACTTTGTAGATTTATTGAGGACCGATGACAATACACTAATTTGATAAAATTATTCCAGTTTTCAATTTGCAAAATATGATTTTTGTCAAAGCGTGTTTTTTAGTTTTTTTTAACTATTATATTTTATTATTGTTACATACCAACAAAATATTGTATCGTAGTTGTCATGCGATGTATGCAATTAAACAACGCAGTGGTAACCTCCACAGAGGATGAAATTCGCATAGATGCCTAATACAATTGCCTTTTGTATTTTAGAACAATACTTTAATAGTTTTATTGTTTTAAATTCGGTCTGTTTAAATCAGATTTTCAATACAATTTAGACGAGATTAGGTTAAGTAGAGGCACCATACCATTGATGTTGTTATGTTTTTCTGGAAATATACTTCTTAATAATTATATTTCCTAGGAAATGTTCTTATTGATTTATGAATCATTATTTTAAATCGAATGATTCCATTAATATTTTCCACGCACTCAGGAAAATTATTAGCCATATTATATACTCGTATGTAGTATGTGTGTGTGTTTTTCTTTATTTAAATCATTAACCTTATACTGGTATACAAAGTAAATTTGAAAGTCAAGTTCCTATAGTCTTATAAGCTAATTGACTAAATCAATCTTTATTACGTGCATATTTAACCTAGATCGTTACCGTATTTGATAGGGAAATCAGAATGCATAACATTACCATCATGCAAAAATAAGGATTTGTTTAAAATTATTCATTGTGAATGTAACGTAATAATACTGAATTTTTATAGGGAAATGAAAATATGTTTTTAAATATGACCTGAAAAGGACCTTTAAAATACTTGGAAGGAGGATTATTATTTATTTCCATGCAAAACTGAGTTTTACAACCAAAACATGTGTCTAGTCGATAAATTTTAACTAATTGAAAAAGCTGAGTACAGAGACGCCTTTGAAGCCTATTAAGTAATCAGCAAGTGGTTTGACATGAACTATGCGTGTGGTGAAAAGTTTTATGTGACTCTTTATAGTCGCTTATTGTTACCACGAAAAAGATTATATTGATGAGGACAGAACTCTGCTTTATTTTCTATTATGAATTAAACATGTGCGTTTTAATTCACAAATTATTTAAATATACTAATTTCATACATTTGCACATAAACAATTTAAGTGCACCTTATATGACCGTAACGTACACCACACATTTCATTAATGAATATATGTATTATGATTTTTAATAACCATTTCTTAATGCATTAGATACGTAGTTAGTTTTGTCATCTAAATCAACGCAAAATAAAATACCTCCCTTCTTAAGTGCTTTTCCTTCCTTCCTTCTTCACTTTCCTCTCCACTCCGTCAAAACTTTAGATATTACATTAAGACTTAATTAAGCAGTTTCTGCTTTTACTAAGAAGAAAGTAGAAATTGTCTTAACTATATAGTAATGTCCAATGAACAGCAACTTAA
Source organism: Zerene cesonia (assembly GCF_012273895.1). Taxonomy (NCBI): domain Eukaryota; kingdom Metazoa; phylum Arthropoda; class Insecta; order Lepidoptera; family Pieridae; genus Zerene; species Zerene cesonia. The sequence continues at coordinate 5,162,133 of NC_052114.1, forward strand.
AGTGCTGGTAAATGCGTAATACAAGTATATGTAATAGCAAATAGAATACGGCCCTGTGCTTTGCAGTCATTGCAGGCTCCCCCTGCTGTTTGCAATAGTTAGACAAACCTGCGTCTCTATAAAAGGGACTGACGATTACAGGCTAAGTACAATCCGGCGCAAACGTCGCCGACCATCATTACATGGGATATTATTACACCCTTCATACAGTTATCAGTGTACTACGAAGATGATTAAAATGGTAAGTAGTAGCATTTCATATAACTAACATCAAAATACAGAATCAATTTGTCGTTAAATAATGCATGTATTGTACATGTATATGAATAATATGTTACAGTAGAAGCTTTTAAAAAGGTACATCGCTGATGTCAAGACTGTAAAAGTTTATTGATATTAGAGTATTTGGATACTAAAATATGATATAAATCATTTAAGTCCATCATAAAGTGATAAAAATTATTGTATATGATGCTGATATTTTACACGCTTGTTATCGGGGTTCACTTTTAATTTATTGTTGTCTATAGTAAATAGCTAAGCGAGAAAATCCATTTTCCCTTTGATTGTTCGGCTTTTTAATATTAAATTTGCGATAGTGTTTTGTCATTTTACGAACACAGGTACTGAAAAGTTCATATTTTAGAAATTTTTGTAAAATATAATGATTTATTTACAAAATTGCTAAAATATTATTGTTTGTTATTATAATATTCATCAAGTTCCGATTTATAAGCGTGTAATTCAATTAACCAATCACATAAGTTGAAAATTTTCAACGTTCAGTTATTGCAGTTAAATTAATATATAAACTGCATTAACTATTATCACATATATCGAAGTGCTGATAACATAGCGTAAGCTCATAGCGCATCCTAACATTTGTCGCAGTTGACTAACGCAAGACGGGGCATTTATTGCATCTACAATACCTAACCTTTGGCAATAGCAGTTTACCTTACTGACGGGCTCATCCTTATAAATTTATTTACATATGCAATCTTAAAGGGCGCTGTTAACAACCGCATAATATAAATTTCCAGCGAACTACGCAATATTTGATATGAATTTCGAGTGACAAAGGTGAAAAGGTGACATAAGGTTCATTCAAATTGATTAAAACGTTACTAATTTTGCTGCTCACTTTTAACTTTCGTATTATTAAAATTAAACCATAAAATCGTTGAATGGTGGGGGTTGTAAGTAAAAACCTCATCCACTGTGTTATCATTCACGAAGTTACTGAAAGTGTGTAATAAAAAAAACATGTACCTTTGTTTATAATATTATAATATGTATTGTATTATAATATGTTTTAAGTATTATAATAAATGTTAATAAATGAAACTTCAATGAGGCCCTGTGCGCTTGTTTAGGCGTGCGAGTGCTTAATTAGGCGCACGCCTTTTGTTTTTACTAGGAGGACAATGTTTTTTCGAGGCGATTCTCAAATTCAATGTTCCCACAACTCAATATACTTACAAAACACCTAATTATGCAGACGTCTGTACGTGTTACTGAGAAGTCTCATTTGTGTTTTTGCACGTTTCCACTCATTTGTAAATATGAGCTCTGAGTGAAGGATCTTGCGTGACACAAGAATAAGTTCACACGTCACAGCTGTGATGAAGTTGAGACTTATTTTGCATTCTGGTTCATTACAACATTTCCATTAAAAATGTATTGCCATAGACATATGTTGATTTGTTGTTCAATGTGCTTTAATAATACATGGTAGTATGGGAAGGAAAATGCCTATGTATACTTTAATGGCAATTAATTAGTAAGCTTTTTTAACTCTTGCGTCTGCATTCACAAGATTAATCGAATATTAATTATTTCTTTATTCTTTTAAAGTATTTCCTTGGTAAATTAATATCATATTCATTTAAAATAATTGAATAGCCTTGATTCCAGGTCTAGAAAACTTCTAAATAAGAGAATATTTTGTATTTTGAGACCAACGCCAAAATATACTATGTAATAAAAAATTATTTAAATAGGGCTATTCTGATAAAGTTATGCGTGGTCATGTGTATAGTAAAAATATATATTATAAACACGTCGATTTGAACACCTCCTCAGTTTAACCTCAGCTGAAAAAAAAATTAGAACACTATGTAAGTTGTTACTAACGATAAATGATAAATTTTAATAATAAGTTTAAATAATAACTGTGTTCTAGACTAATATACTCAAAATAATTTACAAACTATTGGAAAATATATCATGTTCCAACGTTTTTTAAATAAATAAATACCATGTATTCAAATGTCTCTAATAAATTTAAATAAATAATAATGTGTATGCTGTATATTATAACCATAAATTCATGCATAATAAAGAGATATAATAGAATATTGTAATTTTTGTAATCTAGACTCTTGAAATAATATCCTTATTAAAAATAATAGTCAAAATAGTTTTTCATAACATTTTACTAAGTATTTAAATAAGCATCATATTATAGAACATTCCTTAGCTATCTCATTGGAATAACATTTGAAACTAGATGTTCGCCCGCGGATGCATTATCAAAGGAAATTTCCATGGTTGTTGTTTCACCGCTGTAAGTATCCTATGTCACTGTCTGGCTACGAAATACGAATTTCCAGACAAATAACCTTGCCACAAAATCGCTCTGTTTCGAAGTAAAAGAAAGGCTTATAAAGCAGGGGTACGGATTAGTAAGGACTAGTAAGAATTGAGTGTTTTGTACGGACAAAATACAATCCGAATTAAGCATATCTTTTTTTTCTCCACCAGCCTGGTTTTCATTTTAAGCCTCTGCATGTACTGCTTACTTTCATGCAACACATAATATATATTCTAATTGAAAAGCATACTTTTTTAATGCCCATATTTTATCTGTGTGTTTGTAATTAATTAAAAGTATGGACTTGTGTTTTATAATAACAATAACTAGTAAAATGATAGAAAGAAGATACGAAATGTGCATACTTTTATTAATAACGTATTAATTTTAAGTTGTATATTACGCAGATTTTTGAATGTGTTATCTATAATAAAACTTTTAAACACATGTATGGTCTATATTCCATACATAATGTATAAAATATATTGTTTATACTTCATAGGATATACACATAACTACGTACATTAATCCTCAGTATTAAATACAGTTCTTACTCACCCATAAATGGGAATTAAATTCTATTTCTATTAGTTTCCTAATGATACTTTAAATGTCACGTGTACTAAGTATAGTGTATGCGATGCGCAAGCCGCAAGGTCGAATGCTTGTCAAATGCTAACAATGCTTGGTAAATGTAATAAACTGTTAACTGGTAGTTACTTTTCATAATAACAACAAGCTTTTTTTCTCCCCAAATTTAGATTGCAAATTTTACAAGACGTAAAACAAATTGATTTTTACCGTAACTAGAACATTTTTTTGGTCACAGCAATGATTGACTATATGTCACATTACCTTGCTTTCTTCATTCGGAGCATTTTTTACGATACTGTGGCGTTCTAACTCACAAAAGATAATAACATCATAGGAATTTGAAGGCTAGTTGCGATGTCTGTGTATTACGAGTTATTGTTTTGCGCGGACACAATTAGCGAGTGGACTTAGCGTGTTTGCGTTACGTACATGCGTGACCTAAATGACATTTCTGAGGTTGTTAGGATGCGAACCAGGAGATCCTTTAAATATTTCAATATGTGAAGCGATCGTAATGTCCATTTTTGAACAAGATGATGAAAACAACAATTAAACTTATATTTATTAGTACGTTCATGAATATAATACACTAACTAATTAGAAAATTTTATGTTTTTCTACAAAGTAATAACTGTTACTAAATCTCTTGTAAAATTTACTACAATTCGCAATTTGGCCCTAAAATGTGACGTTAATGATAATATACAACCGAACTCAATCGTTTAGTATTTTAATTTCCTTTACAACTTACTCATTTTTTCATAAACAAAAATGTTAACAAAATTTTTACAACCGTGATAAATTACTCACGCAAATTTTAATTCCTGCATTTTTGATAAAAACAAAATTCAGGCGCAACTTTTCTTATTAGAACTATGTTATATGATGGTTATATGTGATAAAGTAACTATGTGCAAGTTTATAATTTTAAAACTAAATCTTTTTTTTATGCTTATTCCAGGAGATCGTTTTTTTAATGGGCGTGATTGCGTTGTCGGCTGCAGCTCCACAAGGTCCTGGGGATAAAGTCATAGCAATTATTAAGCAAGAGTTTGATCAACAAGCAGATGGATCGTACGTTTACAGGTTAGACCCACATTTGTTATAATACATTAAAACAAATTGATATTATGTACCGACCACCGACTTTTGTAAAATGTTCAATCATACACAATTGATTAGTAAAGAAAAATTTGAGTAGAAAAAATTGTTTTTAATTTTTTTTAGTTTATTTGTCGTAAATAAAATAAAATATTACCGTTGGCTATGACCAATTATTATAAATGGTTTCGAGAGAACAAGTTTTGTTTAGTATTAGACCATAATTATGTACCATCTGAACGTTCTTATAAGATTTATTTTTTTTCAGTTATGAAACTGAAAACGGCATTAAAGCTGATGAAAAAGGGACCTTGAAGAAAGCTAGCGGCCCTGACAGTAATGACGTCATTGTAGCCCAAGGAGCTTTTAGCTACACGGCGCCTGATGGCACTGTAATCAATCTCAATTACGTAGCCGACGATGAAAATGGATTCAGGCCTGAGGTAAATACATGTCACTTATATGATATATGTATACATACAAATCTATATAGACGCGGTTGTCGAATCTTTAAGAATTTATCGTCTTTTATGTTATTATTATAATATATAGAAATATAAAGATACCTACATTATTCAATGAAATTACTTATTACTACACTTTTTAAGCACAGCAGTATGAATATCTTTTATTTCCATATGAAACAGACCGTCAATAAATTGTCCCCGCTTTCTTTTTAAAAAAAATTCTTACGCAATTTTGAAGATATTATCAGACTAAGATGATAAACAATTGATTACATAAGTCGAAAATGTCAAGCTGGCTATTTGCTAGACTTTATTTAGACATGTTTTAGTATTACGATGGCATTTGCATACTGTTTATCAGCTATACAATCGATAGTAGCAAGGTGCCAGGGTCTACATATAGTTCTAAAATTAACTATCTTTGGCTCGCGACTTCACACTCTATCTATTATAAAAAACCATTAAAATACGACGTGTTTTAAATATTTAAGGGACCATTTAATAGGGACATAGGGACAGGCAGAGTAAGGTACTTTTTTATACTATGTAGTGATAAAAGTCATTTGAGTAATTTTTTTAAGTTGAAGATTTTTATAATTCATTTAAGATTAGAATGAATTACAATATCAACTTATTGGTTAAATGGAATTTAAAGTTAGTTAAATCTAAGAAATATGGAGAATAATTGTATATAATTGAATAATATTAATAATATATAACAAATTGTTAATGTTTTCAGGGTG